>NC_142806.1:7377622-7416477 GCF_049724085.1 Artemia sp. Qi Xiang Cuo
GTTGAACTGGATGCAATTGATATCAATGGGGATTAAGGCACACATATTTGGGTTAAGCGGGGGCTGAGTTGAATGAGGATTAAGTTAAATAAGGGTTGAATTGCACAGAAGTTGAGGTGAATGGGGGTTGAAATAAATAGGGACTAAGTTCCGTGAGGGTTGAATGACGCAGAGGTTTATTTGACCGAGGGTTGAGTTGAATAGGGTTGAGCTGCAAGGATATTGAGTTAAGTTAGGATTGGGTTGCGTTGGGGTTTCGTTGAATGAGGATTTGTGCCAGTACCATTGGATTGAAGCATTGTACCATGGAATTATACCAGTGTTTAGTTAAGCGGGGGTTGAGTACACGAAAGTCCAGTTTTACGGGATTCATTTGAACGGGGTTTAGTTACACGGTGGTTGAGTTGCATGAGGGTTCAGTTCAATGGGGTTGAGCTGCCCAGGGGGTCATTTGCACAATGGTTCAGTTAAACAGGGGTGATTTGCACGAAGGTTCAGTTAAACGGGGGTTGAGTTTAGTTGCATGGAGTTCAGTTAAACGAGGGTCCAGTTGCACATGGGTTAACCAGTCGCACAGGGGTTTACCAGTTGCAGAGGACAAATTTGCAATCAATTTAAGATTCTGAGAAGCTAAAAGTATCAATAAATATATTTTAGGCTTCCTAGGTGCAAAATAAGTAATGCCAAATGGTGGCAGTACTGGATTCAACCAAGTTGATTCGTTTTATTTGTAGGCTACGTTTGGTGATCTGTAATTGCGTATCAGCTACGATGAGGGGGGGGTGAGCCATTGTTTAGGTGGAGGTAGGGTAGATTCCTACAAAATATAATGGACAAACTGCTTACTCTTCCTAAGGCTTCAGATAAATGTTGAAAGAGGTAGGGGGGAGTAGGAATTAACTAAAATGTTTCTCTATACAGCTAAAATGTTACATTCCCATATCTAAAAGCACGTAGGTGGAAAAAGCAGGTCATCATCAGCCCCGCCAGGAAATTTCTATAGGGGGGCAAATACTGCTAGAAACTTAGTTTTCAGCAATTTTAAATGGTAATATTTTTTCTTTTTATAATTATACACTGAAAAAAAATTGTTCAACAAAAATTGTGTAATTAAATAAAAAAAAGAACTTTTCGACTGAAAGCAAGAACAGATTTGGAACCTATTTAAACAGAATATTCTTTGTGTAAAGGGGGCTGTCTGCTCCTTAGCTCCCTACTCTTTACTGTGATTTTTGTCTTTTTTCTAAATTTTTAAGAAAATATGCAATTGGAAAAAAAAGATTTAATGAACAAGGTGTTAAGAAGGGGGTAGTTCCTATTATATACAGAGCAATTTATATTTATTTTAAGTTTTAAACTTGCTCCTTACTTTATTTGAAAAACCTTTTCTATTTGTTTAATTACATTTCATGAAACTGTAAAGTTTTATGAATACAATACATTTGGTAGCGCAAAAAAAACTATCAATATTTCAATGATATCTATTTGGATTTTGATGGATAATCATACAGTTCGTGGTAACGAACTGTAAGTAAGGAGTGACCCGGCTCAACAGTAAATGAAACTCCAAAAAACGGAATATAATACCAACAGATATATCCAAAGAATTGACTGTGGTGGATCCAGGGGAGGCGAGGAGAGCGCCGCCCTAACGAAGTTTAAAGTAGTATAATTTACTTAATTAACGCAAGTTTGCTTTAATTAAACTTGCTCTTAACGCAAGTTTATCGGATCAGCCTCTTTTGCAACCCCCCCCCCTAGAGAGAATCCTGGATCCACCCTTGAGAATTGACTTATTATGCTGATTCCAATTATATAAGTTTCTATAAGTTTAGCCCTACCCATCAAAAGCTACGAGAAAATTTGTCTGATTTTCGAAAAAAGGAGGAAAGACCCACTAGAAGTCATTGAATTTTAATGAAAAGCACATCATTAAATTCAGCGTATCAAAGAACCCTGCTGTAGAGGTTTCAAGCTCATTTCTTCAAAAATGTGAAATTTTGTAATTTTGGCAGAAGAAAGATTACGGATGCGTATTTGTTTGTTGTATTTTTCTGCAGGAGTGATCGTATCAGCCCAGTGAGCCTAGAACATCAGGAGATTTTTTATTCTATTTCTTGTGCCCTTTTTAAGTGACCAATAAAATTGGAGGGCAACTAGGCCCCCTCCCATGCCACTTTTTTCCGAAAATCGTTCGATCAAAATTTTGAGATGGCTATTTTGTTCAGCATAGTTTAAAGACCCAATAAGTATGTCTTTGGACATAAAATGACCCCCTAAAGCCCCTCAGGAAAGGTTTTGAATTTATAAAATTTGCGCATTGTTTTGTTTTTTATTGGGAAGTATGCATATATTTTTCGGGTGGGAGGGGAGGACAAATTTTCTGCTGGGAGAATTTTCCACGGAGAGGGCAGTTTCCAGAAGGTGAACTTCTCAGGGGAAATTTAACACTGGGTGAATTTGCTATAATTCCTATACGAAATTTCTTTGTGTCTTGCTTTCTCTTTACTGAATCAATTTTACGCGTAGAGATGTTAAGGGTAATTATTCGGAGTAGATTTTCACCAGAATTGAATTGTCCGGAGGATATTTCTATGGGGAGGGGAATTTTTCCGTCGAGGTGGAGTCAGGTATCCTGGCGTTATTCAAAAAACGATCAGAAATTAAACAAAAAATGAATTATTTCAACTGAAAGTAAGGAGCAACATTAAAACTTAAAACAGAAAGAAATTATTACGTGCATGAGGAGGGGTTGCCCCCTCCTCAACACCTCGCTCTTTGCGCTAAAGTTTAAATTTTGTCCGAATTCTTTAACAACGACTCCTGAAACACAAGGATCGGTTAATTAGAACAATAAGTAACTTTTTTTTTAAGTGCCGAAAAACTGTAGCGTGAAGAGCCAAGTGTTGAGGAGGGGGCAATCCCTCCGATACGTAATAATTTCTGTTCATTTTAAGTTTTAATGTTGCTCCTTATCTTCAGTTGAAAAAAAATTGACTAAGATTTTTCTAAATTGAATGGAAAAAGTATGTCAATTAAAGTAAAAGTATACCAAAATGAAAAAAAGTAAGTAATTACAAAAAAATACACAAAACATAGCCAACTTACAAAAAACTAAGATATAAACTCTCAGCATTCCGACAGTTTTGAACTTGGTTATCAAAAACCCGAAGGATGATAGATTGCCGAAGATTGTTCTTTTTGGCCAACCGTCTAGGGCTAAAAGGAAAGCAGGTCGTCCTCGTCCGGGGTGGGAGGACGTCATAAAGAATGATTTAAAGGAAATGGGAACTTCGTGGGCGAGTATAAAAAGGGAGGCTTTGAATAGTTTGGGGTGGAGGAGGAGCGTGCGTAGCTGTATTGGCGTCAGGCGGCTTGGTGCTGCAGTGAGTTGTTAGTAGTAGTAGTAGTAGACTCCATATTTATAAAAAGCGACGCATTACGGTGCTCGTCCGGAGTTAGTTCCCATGCAAATTGGTGCATGAAGAACGACTTCCACGTGCCTCTGGATACCTGGCTAGCCACCAGAGAACCAAATGCATCAAGGGACGGTTGGGTTGGCAGCCCTCCTCCTGAAACTTCTATTGCTACGAATGGAACCAGAAATTCAGCCTCGGATATATCATCTCAAACCCCGTATCGACCTCGGACCGCCCAAGGAAAATTCCCTCTGAACATCGTTGACCAAGGTAGCACCAATGTGGCCACCTGGAACGTCCTGACGCTGAACCAACCCGGTTCGAAGCTTCTTTTAGCAAAAGAACTAAAAAAATATAAAGTCACAATAGCTGGAGTCACCGAAACGCACCTCCCTGGACATGGTGAAGAGGACATAGGTGAAGGACGCACATTGCTGTGGTCTGGCGATAGCCAAAGAAGAGGAGGCGTTGGCCTAGTACTGAACAGTGCTGCACGTAGGGCCCCTCCTGTCATTCAAACCAGTATCGCCTAGACTCCTGACCGCAAGACTGGATGGGAAGCACGGCAAAATAACTGTCATTACGTGCTATGCTCCCACAAACGACACTGATGAAGAAGACAAAGACGATTTCTATAACCTGCTTGGTTCTGAACTATCTTCTGTACCTCCCCATGACTACCTCCTCCTCCTAGGAGACATGAATGCAAGTGTTTCAAACGAATCAGGGCTGTGGGATATCGCTGTTGGACCTGTTACAGCGGATAGCCTAAACGATAAGGGAGAGAGGCTGCTGAATTGTTGTCTGGCCCACAATCTAACGATTGCGAACACATGGTTCCAGAGACCAAATATAGCCAAGTACACCTGGTATAGCAATGATGGATCAACAAAGAAGATGCTCGACTACATTTTCTTACGTCGACGATGGCTGTCGTCTGTCTAGAATTGCCGCACCTACCGTGGCGCCGAGCTCGGGAACACCGACCACCGGCTGGTAGCAGCCAATATTAAGCTCTGCCTCTAAGCTATGAAGAACAGCCAGTCTTCTCGGAAAATTGATGCCGGTCACATCCAACAGGACCCCACTCTGGCTGAGCGGTACCTTGTGGAGATATCCAACAAATTTGAGGTCCTCGGCCAATGCGATGATAGTGAAGTAGCATGGAAGTCCTTCAAAGAGAACACTCTTGCGGCAGCAACTGACGTTGTTGGAATGAGGCAACGGAAGAAAAAGGACTGGATCAGTAATCACTCCCTTGCCATCATAGAGCTCAGGCGAGAAGGACGTCTTGGCGGGGACATAGCTACATACAGACTGCTAAACAAAGAGTGCCATTCCATGCTGCATAAAGACTGCAAGGCTTTTATTGACAGCAAAGCATCCTAACTGCAAGAGGCCGCCAAGAAAAAGGACAGTGGAGCCACCTACAAGATTCTTCGTGAGCTGTCAGGTAAGCACACTCAAACTATGCCATACCTTCGAAGCGCTAGCGGTGAGAATATCTACGACCAATCACAATGCCTCCGCCAGTGGGAGGACCACTTTGAGAAACTGCTCAACTCAGATCCACCAGACCAGACGGACCATGAGCTAGCAGCTGCTGCGGCTACTACCATACCTGCTCCAGATGGTCCTGAATTTAAAGCGGAGGAGATAAAAGCTGCCACCCGCAAGCTAAAGAATAACAAAGCGCCAGGAATATGTGGACTAACATCGGAATTCCTTAAAAATGGGGGTCCAGCCGTGATCCTCTGGCTACAAATGCTGTTTAACCTTGTGTGACACTCTGAAAAAATCCCCTCAGACTGGAAGAAGGGCCTACTTGTGCCAATCTACAAGAGGAAGGGGAGCAAAGCAAAATGTATCAATTATCGTGGCATAACTTTACTCTCAGTTTCTGGAAAGCTCTTCGCTATGCTTCTTCTCAAACGGGCAACAAGATACCTCCATGCCCTGCGTTGCCCCCAGCAAGCTGGCTTCATGCCAGGCAGGTCCACCACCGAGCAAATCCATACGATTAGACAGCTAGTAGAGAAAACTCTTGAATATAAGAGGAAGGCGTACATTGCCTTTGTAGATTTTCGAACTGCCTTCGACACTGTCGATGGGCAGTCACTATGGCTAATCCTCCAGTCTGCTGGGGTACCCACAAAAATTGTCCGTCTCCTCAAAGAGCTGTATAATAACACTGAAAGTGCGGTGATCGTAAATGGACGGCCTTCTGGATATTTCAAAATAAAAAATGGTGTCCGGCAAGGATGTGCCGCTGCACCTGAGCTCTTTAACTGTGTAATAGACCACATCCTGAATAAAACGCAGCAGGTGCAGCCATTTGGCTTTGCTGGAAGAGTTCTTTCAGACGTCGACTTTGCCGACGACGTGGCGCTAATATGCGAAAACATTAGTGACCTCAAAACTACACTGGAAACACTGGCCTCTGCCGCTGAGAAATTCGGTTTAAAAATAAATTGGTCGAAGACCAAGATAATGCCCGTTGAGAAAACGCCGTCCAACCCCCTGTCATCTGTGGAAATTTGTGGCCAGACTGTAGAGGTAGTCAAGCAGTTTACGTACCTTGGTTCAATTGTCTGCTCAAACGGAAACCTAGATGCCAAAATTTCAGCAAGAGCGGAAAAAGCAAACTCTGTCTTCGGTCGCCTTCTAGAAAAAGTCTTCCATAAACCCCATATCAGCCGTCTCACCAAAGCTCGAATATATTTTGCTTCGGTTGCCAGTGTTATGCTCTTTTCTGCTGAGACTTGGTCGCTGACTCAGACACAGATGCTGAAGGTAGATGCCATCCAGACGAAACACCTCCGAAAAATCGAAGGCTCCCGATGGCCCGACAGGGTATGAAATTCGGAAATCCTCAGGTCCTTCAAACTCCCACCCCTGTCCGAGCAGCTTGAGTCTCGATCGCTGCGTTGGTATGGTCATCTGCTCCGTCTGTCTGCCCAAACACCTGCCCGACTCATCTTCGATTTCGACCCAGCTGCAAATGGCTGGAGGCGTCCTAGGGGAAGACCACGCACCAGATGGGCGGACGTCATCCGCGATCGGCTCGCCTCCAGAAACATCAACCCGGCTGAAGTGACAACCCTCGCCCTGAACCGACCACTCTGGAGAAGACTGACGGCGCTGACGACTGGTTCCCTCTACGCTGGCGACGCTGCCGAGCAAGAGCTTTAAGTAAAAGTAAGTAAGTAATTACCAAAGTAGTTTGTTCAAAGTAAAACATTAAAACTAAGATTCAGAAAATGAGATAAAAATTTTTAAGTCAATATTTTTAATTTAATTCTGAATACCAAAAACGAATGTATTTGACACCATTAACCTTCATAACTCAGTTATAGTCACAACCCACTTTCCCAACAGGCTAAACACCCGGATTGGAATCTGGTTTCATCGAACATGTTAAGCTTGTTACCTGTCAGAACCGCCCACAGCTGCAGTGGCGAAGTGGGCTAAAATTTCTGTACCAGGCAGTAGGCATCTGAATGTAGTGTTTTATAGTAGGCTACAAGGAGGAAAATTTAATTGCCACAAGATATGAACGCATTTAATATGCATTTAGCGTTTAATATAATTGAAAAAATATTTTTTTTTATAATACTACTACTACTACTAACAACTAACCGCAGCACCAAACTGCCTGAGGCTAACACAGCTACGAACCGACCTCCTCCATCCCAATCCATCCAAAGCCTCCCTCTTTACACCCTCCCAAGAAGTTCCCATTTCCTTTAAATCTTTCTTTATGACGTCCTCCCACCCCAGACTAGGACGACCTGCTTTCCGTTTAGCCCTAGACGGTTGCCCAAAAAAAAAAATCTTCGGCAATCTGTCATCCTTCATCCGCACAACGTGCCCTAGCCACCTTAACCTTTCTTTCATTATAGCCCTAGAGAACGGTATTGAACCACATTTTTCGTGCAGCCTATTGTTTGAAATACGGTCAGTCAGCCGGGTACCCAGACCAATCCTTAAGCAATTTCTCTGGAAAACATCTAGCAAATCTTCATCTGCTTTTTGTAGCGCCCATGCTTCAGAGCCATATTTGACCACTGTCATCACCGTAGCTTCTAATATTCTAATCATGGATTGCAGACTTATATTCCTATTCTTCCAAACTTTTTTTAACTGAGAAAAAACACCCTGAGCCTTGGCTATTCTACTTTTAACATCTTCACTGCTCCCACCTTCTTTACTAATAATACTACCAAGGTAAGTTAAGCTGCCCACCTGATCAAACTAGGAATCTTCACTTATTGCTAGCCTTAGTGACTTAGTCTTCTTAACATTAATTTTCAAACCTATTCTATCACCCTGAACTCGCAAAACCTCTGAAAGTTCATTCATTTTGCTCACACTTTAATCTAGGATGCTTAAAGCATCAGCATAATCTGAATCTAGGAGACGTTTTCCTCCCCATTTCATTCCGTGGTCTCCCATTGCCTTTCCTATGCTCCTTAAGACAAAGTCCATCAAAATAATCCATATAAAGGGGGGTAGAACACAACCCTGCTTAACACCTGATTTAATACATAACTAGCTGCTAACCTCATTTCCTACCTTAACTGCAGCAGGGTTATTCTCGTATATAGCACTAATCACTTTAATGTATTTGTCTGGTATACCATACAGGGATAATACCTTTATTAAAGCTCTTCTATCAACAGAATCGAACGCTAGCTTCTAATCTACAAAACTGAGGACCAAAGGTGTTTGAAAACTCAGACACTTTTCAATTAGTAACCTAAGAGTGAAAATTTGGTCGAAACATCCTCTACTTTTTCTAAACCGCACTGTACTTCTCTTAAAACATTGTTTACGGCATCTCTAAGTCTAAAACGTATCATATTACTAAGTAATCTTCTACCTACAGAGACCAGACTAATGCCTCGATAATTACCACACTCACTTTTATCTCATTTCTTTTAAAGTGGCTTAATTAAGGTTTTCCTAAAAATCATTAGGTACTTCCCCTTTTTAAAAAATCATATTCATAATCTTCAGTAGCTTATTTCTAACCTCAGATCCACCATACTTAAGAACCTCATTTACTACCCTATCAGTACCTGGAGACTCATTACTTTTTAATCCTATTTGTACTGTCGCTATTTTTCCTCACGAAACAAATCTTCCTTCACAACCAAGGTATTACAAAATTGTTCTTTTTCCTCTATATCTTTTCCTGCAACTGTGCTTGGTTTAGCAAATTCTCAAAATGTTTAGCCCATCTCTCTTTAATTCTTTCTTTATCACTAATTCTGGCCCCGTTCCTATCTTTAACTGGGACAAGTCCGGATTGACTACTCCCTCTCAATTTATTAACATCCCAGAACAATATTTTACTATTATGCCGTCTAGCTGCATCTTCTAGATCCTCGGCAATTTTATCGATGGCTTCCACTTCACACCTCCTTAGTTCATATTTTAATGCTTTCTCCATTTTCTTTACATTCCTTTTGTTTTCATGTTATCTATCAGTCAGATTATTCTTGTGCAAGTCCTTTCCTTTTTCTTTTAAACATAAAGCTTTTTCACTAATATTCTTAGCTGCAGTTTTAGCTTTCTTCCCTATGACACCTTCAGCAACTTCACAAATTATTTTTACACATAATTTTACACATTATTTTTACATATCTTTACACACAATAAATAAAATTGAATATATAAAATTTGAGTAGTGTAACTTTTATTTTCATTTCAATGCTCTAATAATTGGAAAAGAGAATATTAGTAGTATAATTCGCTTTCAATGAACTGCCAATGACGCATTAAGCCTTAGGATTATACAGTTAGGGAAGAAGGCATAAACTAAATTCTTGTTTGTAGTGAAACTAAATTTATCGTGAACAGTTTTGGGAAGGAATAAGATTAAGCTAAATATTTGATATACGTTATCAGCTGCTGAAAAGTCCTTCATTTCAAATTTTAATTTCACTGTAATTTCATTTTTATTTTCAATGTTGTAATAAGTAATTAAGAAAATATTTGTAATATAATTCATTTTCAGTAAATCGCCAATGACGCAGTAGGTTTTATACTTTTACAGTTAGGGCAGGAGTCATTACCCAAACTCTTGTTTATAGTGATTTTCGTTCGTTTCAATCTTGATTCGCATATTCAATTAAAGTTTTATTCGTTTTAAGGTTTATTTATTCATTTATGGTAGCACATGTTGTATATTTGTTTGCTATGGTAGTTTATTTAGTTTCTGTTCGTTTATGCTACAATAGTAAAATATTTTTGTTCGTTTTATGCTTGATCTGCATATTCAATTTTAGCTGAACTCGTTTTAAGATTTATTTATTCATTAATATTAGTACAGCAAAAGAATAAAAACAAAAGCAACACTAAACTGGAAGAATGGAACAACAAGAACAGTGCAATAAGATATGGTAAAACTCTGAACATTATTTTAAAAAAAATACCATTGACCCCCCCCCCTCCGACACAAAAAAGCAAGCCAAAGGTATTTAAGCCACTCCAATCCCAGCTAGGTAATAATAGTCCAGTCTAATGCAGGTTATATATTAATTACTTTTAGTTTTATTGAAGAGCAACTCTGATTTTCCCCGTCTCTTCTTCACTTGATTAGTTGCAATTCCTTTTTTCTTATTCTTAGACGTTTCTGTTCTTTTATGGTTTTTATCGACATTGTGCATGCCTCATTTGACGAATCTAGAGATATTAGCGGTCTTTTTTTTTTATCTTTCCGTGTCCCTTTTCGGTGGCCGGCGTTTACCCCCCCCCCCTGGAAAATACATCCCGTGGAAAATATCCCCCAAAGAAAATGCCCCAGGAAAAAAAAGAGAAAATTCCCCTCCCCTCCTTCCAAAAAATACCACCCCCACGGAGCTGGTTGGTCTCCAATCCTTTGGACTTCAAAAAAAGGACTAGAACTTTCAATTTCTGATCTAATGAGCATACTCCGAAGTTTCTGCGACCTTGAGGTGGAGGTGTGGATAAGGAAGGGGCAATCCCCCTCCTGTACGGAATAAATTCTGCTCATTTTGGGGCTTAATGTTATTCTTTACTTTGAGAATAACAGCGTAGACCAGAAATATACCTAGAAATCACAAGGGAGATAGTTATCAATTTCACATTTTTGATGCGTTTGGAAAAGTTTTTTTTTACCCCCCCCCCCCCCCCAAAAAAAAAACTTTTCTGGAAAAGACCCTTTTGCTGGATTTTTGTTGTGAAGCTTTTCACGGAGGTGATAACCGGCATGATTTTAAAAACAATCAGAAATTAAATTATTTTTCAAATGGAAGTGCGCAAGAAACATTTTTCATCTGAGATTGTCCGCAAGAAAGTTTCTGGGTGGAATTTTCAGCTAGAATGGAATTGTCTTGTGGGAATTTCCCTGTAGGGGGGGGAAGGTATTTTACGTGGAAAGAGCTTTCCAAGGTGGAATTTTTTCGTTGGAGACGGAATTTTTCGTGGAGGAGAACCAGATTTCCCGGTATTATTTGAAAACGATTAGAAATTGAAATAAAAAAAAACTAACTGAAAGTAAGAATCAACATCAAAACTTAAAATGGACAGAAATTATTACGTATAATTTAGTATATAGTATACGTAAATAGTTTAGTATATAGTATACGTCTAACTTTAGTATGCGTCTACTGTTAATTAATCGTAAGTTTTGGCTTTTTGTCCCAATTCTTTAAGATCGACTCCTGAAACAGACTGGTCGTTTAACAAGAATTGTAAAGTTTTTTTTTTAATTTACAATCATTAGTTATGACAGCGTGTCGGTGGGTGCAGAGTGGGGACAGGGGGTGGTGCCCGAAACCATCTTGAGGGAGCCAGATTTTCCGGCATTATCTGATTAACAATCAGAAATTAAAATTTAGAGAAATAAGATTTTTCAACTGAAAGTACAGAAAAATATCGAAAAAGACAAAAAAAGTCCATATTGAGTGGGGCTGCACCCTTCTAAATCCCGTGCTCTTTAACTAAAGTCCCTATTGCTTTGACAAAGCTTTTACTCTAATTAAGCGGCCCTAATGTTTGTGAAGTCTTTTGTTTAAGAATTGAGAAAAAGGTCAAAATTAATCGTAAAGAAAGAGAAGCTTAGGAGGGGGAAGGCCCCTCATATATTTGTATTTTTTGCCAGAAGAAAGATCATGGAATCGTTTTTATTATTTTTTTTTCCTGTGGCGATCCTATCGACCCAGTGGTCCTAGAAATTTGTGATGGATCATTCGAACGGAAATTAAAAGTTCTAGTGCCCATTTTAAGTGATAGAAAACTTGTAGTGCAACAAGGCCCCCTCACATGCTTATTTTTCCCAAAGTCACCAGATAAAATTTTGATATTGCAGTTTTGTTCAGCAAAGTCAAAATAACCTAATAACTGTGTCTTTGAGGACGACTTAATCCCCCACGGTCCCCGGGGGAAGAGCTGCAAGTTATGAACTTTGCCCATTGTTTACATATAGTACTGGTCATTGGTAGGTATACAGACATTTTCAGGGGGCATTCTTTCGGGGGAGGGGGCGAGTTGGGGATTGGGAGACGTGGGAAGATAGGTCCATGGAGGAATTTTTCATGGGGGAAGAGAAATTTCCATGCAGGGGGCAATGGATTTCTCAGCATTATTTAAAAAACGCCCAGAAATTAAATAACAAAACAAGTTTTTTCAACTGAAAGTAAGAAGTAACATTAAAACTTAAAACGAACAAAAATTATTACATATATGAGGAGTTTCGTTCCCTCGTCAATACCTTGCTCTTCACGCTAAAGTATTTTTAGTAATTTCAAAATAGTTATCTATCATAGGCAGCGCCCTAGCGCTGCCTAAGTAAAGAACGATGAGGGCACAATGTGTTTTTTTTTCTCCATACCTGGGAACTTCGTATCGAAGAAGTTGTCACAGAAACTACGAAAATGGCTCATTCAATTGGAAATTGGAGTGGCTAGTGCCCTTTTCAATAGTCAAAAGTGATTAGAGGGTAACTAGCCCGCCCCCCCGCTCCACATTCCCCAAAACAGAGCAAATCAAAATTTTGAGATAGCCATTTTGTTTAGCGTAGTGTATTTTCAAATAGAAAATATTTTTTGAGGAGGAATCTCCCCTACGACCCTCAGGGCAAGGGTTTTAAGATTTTCCTTCTGGGTATAGAAGGTTTTTACAGAAGGCTTGGTCTTAAAAACTTCAAAACAGACTCATTATATTTGAAATTCAAAGGGCTAGTGCCCTTTTTAATAGTCAAAAGTGATTTGAGGGCAACTAGCCCCTTCCCCCACGTCCATTATTCCCCCAAACACATCTAATCAAAATTTCGAGATAGCCATTTTGTTCAGCGTAGTTGATTTCCACATAGAAAATATCTTTTTGAGGAGGACACTCCCCCAGAGCCCTCAGGGCAAGGGTTTTAAGTTATGCTCTAGGGGAATATAAAGTTTTTAAAGAAGGCGTTGTCGTAGAAACTTCAAAAAA
Organism: Artemia sp. Qi Xiang Cuo; assembly: GCF_049724085.1. NCBI lineage: Eukaryota > Metazoa > Arthropoda > Branchiopoda > Anostraca > Artemiidae > Artemia > Artemia sp. Qi Xiang Cuo. The sequence continues at coordinate 7,390,498 of NC_142806.1, forward strand.
GCTCATACGGTTGGAAATCCAAAGGGCTCGTGCCCTTTTCAGTATTCAAAAGTGATTTTGGGGTAACTAGCCCCCCCCCCACGCCCCTCATTCCCGAGGAAACAGTCAAAAAAAATTTTGAGATATTCATTTTGTTCATCGTAAATGATTTCCATATAGAAAATATATTTTTGAGGAAGACACTCCCCCACAACCCTCAGTGCAAGGATTATAAGCTATGCACTAGGGGCATATAAGGTTTTTATTGAAATCTTTGTCGTTGAAACTTAAAAAAGGGCTCATTCGATTTTAAATTCAAAGGGCTAGTACCCTTTTTAGTAGTCGAAAGTAATTTGAGGGCAACTAATCCCTCTTTCAAGGAGCAACATTAAAACTTAGATGGACAGAAATCATTGCGTATATGCGGGGGGGGGGGGGCAACTCAAACTTGGGTTAGTTTCGATAAAGTTTTAACTTTTTGTAAATTATTTTAGAACGGCTCCTGAAGCACAAGGGTAATTTAATTATAAGAGTAACAAGCTTTTTTAAAAGTACTTAAAAACAAATCTCGTGAAGAGCGAGGTGTTGAGGAGGGGTTAACCACCTTTATATACGAAATAGGTTATCCAGTTTTCAAGGAAATGGTATTAATCTAGGAAATGGACTTTTTGACAGATCCTTAGAATTTAATCAAAGGTTTTAACCCGGAAAAACCTACCACTAAAGCTTTCAGAGCATAAAATGTGGAATTATATACATAATATATTACGATGAGGACAAGATACAGAATTCAAACTTTTCGAACAATTCGAACAGAATTTCGAGCGAGGTGTTGAGGAGGGGCTAACCCTCTTTATATACGGAATAGTGTATTTTCGTTTTAAGTTTTAATGTTGTTACTTACTTCCAGTTGAAAAATTTGTTTTTTTAATTTAATCCTCTCCAAAACGATCTATACAGTAATCCTGCTATACTCGGTAATTCTATAGTTTTTTGCATTATTTTGCTTCGTTAACACACATATTGATGCGTCTTTCTGTGCTCTTTCAAAATGTATACTATATGTGACTTACTCTGCAAATTCCATTGTAAGCCCTTTGAGGGCTCTTAAAGTGATATCCTATTGAACCTATTCCTTATTATCTCCCTGAAGAAAATGAGAATAAAGGTCAAGAGTAGGAACTATTGAGAAGGGATCATGTTAAGATTAAATAAAAAAAACAAGGTTTTTCAACTGAAAGTAAGGATCAACATTAAAAATAAAAACGAACAGAAATTATTACGTATATGAGGAGGTTCCACCCTCGTCAATACTTCGCTTTTTAAAAGTTGAATTTTGTTCCAATTTCTTAAGAATGATCCTTGAATCACAAAGTCCGTTTAATTAGAATAAATACCTCTTTTGAAAGTACTAAAACCAATTTAACGTAAAGAACGAGGAAGTGACAAGGGGGCGCACCCCCTCATATACGTAATAATTTCTGTTTGTTTTAAGTATTAATGTTGCTCCTTACTTTCAGTTGAAAAAAACTTGTTTTTTTATTCAATTTCTGATCGTTTTTAAATAATGCTGGAAAATCTGGCACCCCCTTGTTGGAAAATTCTCTTCCCCCATGAAAAATTTCTCCATGGAAAGATCCGGCCATTTAACCCTCTCCCCCCCTGACCCCACCAACCCCCCCACCAGAAAAAAATTCCCCCCTGAAAATGTCTGTATACTTCCCAATAACCAATAGTATATGTGAACAATGGACAAAGTTCATAACTGGCAGCCTTCCCGCGGGGACTGTGGGGGATGCAGTCGTCCTTAGAGAAATAGTTATTAGATTTTTTGACACCAAAAGAGGAGGGGCATTTGCTCCTCCAAAATATTGAAAAACCCGTTCTATATTTTTTTTCTGAAAAATTAGTTTTTTTGCGTTTTTACTGAAAGAATACAAAATGACTGGGTAATTTCTAGTGGTTGACCTCGTATGTTCAACAAAATAGCTATCTCAAAATTTTTATCCGGTGAATTTGAGAAAAATGAGCCGTGGAGGGAGCCTAGTTGCCCTGCAATTTTTTTGTTCACTTAAAAAGGGCACTTGAATTTTTAATTTTCGTTTGAATGAGCCCTCTCGCAATATTCTAGGACCACTGGGTAAATACGATATACCCCTGAAAAAAAAGAACGCTTCTTCTGACACAAACTTTACAGGTTTTGATCTGACCCCAGGTCTGGTGACACCAAAAGAGGAGAGGCATTTGCTCCTCCAAAATATCGAAAAAACCCCTCTATATTTTTTTCGAAAAATCCCTTTTTGGTGTTTTCGCTGAAAGAATAAAAAATGATTTGGTAATTTTTAGTGGTTGACCCGTATTTAGGGGACAAGCTGATAGAAACAACATTATTAGATTCCTTTTTGTATACTTTTTTTTTAAATATTAATTTTTAAATTTATTGAATTTTCAAAAAGCCCCCCCCCCTTCGTTCGTATTGCGAAAAGGAAAAATGGCCTCCTCCTCCTTAGCCTCCTTAATGTACAACATGCAGCAAGTTTTCTGATAAGATTTTTTAAGATTCAGGGCTTAGCTTTTAAACTAATTTTTTTTAACTAATTTTAAACTAATTTAAAATCGTTTATTTTAATTAAGTTTTTACTGCTATGCATGGTTCTTTATTATTCCCATAACTAATTCGAACCAATTGGATTTATAACATTTAAGCAAACCTATATCTGTTCACATTGCGCAATTGTAAAAAAGAGTTTTCGAGAAAAGAAATATCCTTAATTAGAAACGAATAAAAGGTCAAACTTTTTATCTTAGAATAAGAATCGAAAAAACAATTAGAAGAACTTCTTACTTCATTGCTAACAAAATCAACATACCTATCAATAACAGCAGAGCCTTACATATTTGTCAAGCATCAAAAACTAGATCAAAGACCAGTTTAGTATCTGCAGAATAGAAGCGCGTTTGGGTTTTTGTAGATGGCTGATGTAAATTTGTTTGTATTTTTTGTGTTAAATAAATTAATTTGATTTTGATTTGGGGGAAGATTCAAACTCGGAAGCATAATTATTTGGTTGCTGCCGTTTACCCCCCGGAAAATACCTCCCCCCTGGAAAATAAGATCTTCCAAATATGAGAATTTAATTTCAGTTTTGTTTTTTTTATTTTCCGTAAGGGGAAGGAATCTTGGTACTTGTATATTATACTCCACTCACTCAAGTTTACGCTGTGTAAAACACGCGAACAAACCGGTTTCTTCGTTAGTTTCTTTCAGCTTAGCGTGAGACCAGACAAAAGACAAGTGACAGAATAGCTGGGAAATATATAATTTGGGCTATATCCTTTCAAAAGGAAAGCTAAACCTTCTTAAAATTTTTGGTGTCATACGCTTCTAGCTTAATTTTGATGATTGTTCGCCTTTTTTTGTCTTTTTTTTAATTTGGGGCCCGGTACTGCCAAAAATTGTAGAAAGTTTTTAAGATACTTATGGGGCGTAAATTTCTCTATTTCCCTTTCCTAAGCACTTTTCAATTAAAAATTTAAATTTAATAGTTTTTTTTTAAATATAATAAGGATTATCATATGCTTCTTTTGTAACGAATAAGTTACGCTTCAACCGCCGTCTTCTTTCGAAACTTTTCAACTCTTTGACTCTACCACATTATCTGTATATATCGCCGTTTTGGAAAATGCTCACAAAATTTGACAAGCTAAAAATTCGTTCATTCTTCTTTCGGTTCGCAAAATATCTTTACGTTTCCCCCCTTGGACCCGCAACTCTTATCTAGGTAGAAAATTCAGCATTGCTGACCCTATTTTAGCTGTGGAAAAGCAAATTCGTGCTTATAATTCCCGTTTGACAAAGTTGAACCATCCTTGGTCGTTGGTACTGTCCCAGTAGTTGAGATGTATTTGTTGTGTTTTTTTACGTGCTTAGTGTAATTCTTGCAATTTTAAACTGATCGATGATTTAGTCTCTTTTCGTAGGAGTCCAATTTAAGTGACGCTGGTTATTCTCAATCTTGGTGTCAATTTTTCTCTGATAATATATTGCGTATATTAATAATAGTTTAAGTGTTTATTAATAGTCCATTCTTTTAAGCATATTGTTTTAAGTAAAGAAGTAAAATTTCCGTGATAGAACAATTTCCTTGTTTCTGATATTTATGTATATCGGAGTAAATGAATCTTTTGTCGAGAGTGATTTGGATTCAAGACCAGCCGACGAAAGTGTCGTGTCATTTTTTTTACGGTTATTTTCATACTTAGACTAGTTGATATGATTATCTACTGTAGATTTTTAATTCACTGATTAATTCGGGTTAATTTTTTTTTACCAATTTCGGCTTGATGCAACGATGCTCATATTGCTTATGTTTGTGTAGTATTTGGGAGTTTAAAAACAAAATATGTCACCTACCTGCAGTGCAGTGTATAATTGAGTTTTTGTTCTCGTCTTTGTAATTTATTCTAAGAGCCGACTTAGATCGTAGCTCCAACATTCGTCACTAACTTTATTATCACTGCTAAGTTTATGTGTATTTCTTCTTTTTTTCATTTATTGCTCCGTCTTTTCCTTTTTTTTGTATGACAGGTTTTCCAATAATTAATAGTAATTATATCTGGAAAGAGCATAAAGTAAGGAACCTAATGATAGGCATACTATTTATATTCTATTTGGGTTGAATAAAAAATTGACCCCCGCACCCATCATTCCCCCAAACACATCCAATCAAAATTTTGAGATAGCCATTTTGTTCAGCGTAAATGATTTCCAGATAGAACATATGTTTTTGAGGATTACACTCCACAACAAACCAGTGGGCCCGGGTTTTAAGTTATGACCTGGGGGCATATAAAGTTTTTAAAGAATGCGTTGTCGTAGAAACTTCCAGAAAGGCTCATTCGATTGGAAAATCACAGGGCTAATGCCCTTTTTAATAGTCAAAAGTGATTTGATGGCAACTAGCCCCCTCCACGCCCCTCATTCCCCTAAGCACATCCAATCAAATTTTGAGATAGCCATTTTGTTCAGCGTAGATGATTTCCAGATAGAAAATATGTATTTGAGGAGGACACTCCCCCCGAACCCTCGGGGCTAGGGTTGTAAGCTATGTCCTGGGGGCATATAAGGTTTTTATAGAAGGTGTTGTCATAGAAACTTCAAAAAACGCTCATTTGATTGGAAATTCAAAGGCCTAGTGCCCTTTTTAATAGTTGAAAGTGATTGGGCGGTAACTAACTCCCCTCTCACTCCCACCTATTCCCCAAACACATCCAATAAACATTTTTTGATAGCCATTTTGTTCAACGTAGTTTAAAGCTCTGGAAATTCGGTCTTTGAGGATGACAACCCCCTCACAGCCCTCAGGACAAGGATAAGTTATGCCCTGGGGGCATATAAAGTTTTTATTGAAAGCGTTGTCGTAGAAACTTCAAAAAGAGCTCATTCGATTAGAAATTGAAATGGCTTGTGCCCTTTTTAATAGTCGAAAGTAATTGGAAGGCAACTAACACCCCTTCCACCTTCACCATTTCCCCAAACACATCCAATCAAAATTTTGAAATAGCCATTTTGTTCCACGCAGTTAAAGTTCAAGAAATTATACCTTTGAGCAGGACACTCCGCTCACAGTCTTCAGAGCAAGGTTATAAGTTATGCTCTGGGGGCATATAAGTTTTTATTGAAATCTTTGTCGTAGAAACTTGAAAAAAGGCTCATTCGATTGGAAATTCAAAGGTCTAGCGCCCTTTTTAATAGACAAAATCGATTTGAGGGCAACTAGCCACCCTTTCTCGCCCACCTTTTCCTCAAACAGAATCCAATCAAAATTTTTAGATAGCCATTTTGTTCAGTGTGGATTTCCAGATAGAAATTATGTTTTTAAGGAGGACACTACCCCACAGCCCTCAGGACAAAGGTTGTAAGTTATGCCCTGGGGCCATATAAGGTTTTTACTGAACACGTCGTCGTAGAACCTTCAAAAAGGGCTCATTCGATTGGAAATTGAAATGGCTAGTGCCCTTTTTAATAGTCGAAAGTGATTGGAAGGCAACTAACACCCCGTCCAGGCCCACCATTTCCCCAAACATATCCAATCAAAATTTTAGATAGTCATTTTGTTCCACGCAGGTTAAAGTTCATGAAATTATACCTTTGAGCGGGAAACTCCCCCCACAGTCTTCATGGCAAGGGTTATAAGTTATACCCTGGGGGAATATAAGGTTTTTATTGAAATGTTTGTTATAGGAACTTGAAAAAGGGCTCATTCGATTGGAAATTCAAAGGGCCAGTGCACTTTTTAATAGTCGAAAGTGATTTGAGGGCAACTAACTCCCCTCTCACGCCCACCTTTTACCCAAACACATCCAATCAACATTTTTAGATATTCATTTTATTCAACGCAGTTGAAAGTTTTTGTAATTAGGTCTTTAAGGATGACAACCCATCCCCCCCCACAATCCTCACGACAAGGGTTTTAAGTTATGCCCTGGGAGCATGTAAGGTTTTTATTGAAATTGATGATGTAAAAACATCCAAAAGGGCTCATTCAATTGAAAATTGAAAGGGCTATTGCCCTTTAAATAGTTGAAAGTGATCGAAGGACTACTAACCCCCCTCTCACACCCACAATTTCCCCAAACACATCCAATCAAAATTTTGAGATATACATTTTGTTCAACGTACTCGAAAGTTCTGGAAATTAGGTCTTTTAGGATGATAACCCCATCAGAGCTTTCAGTGCAAGGGTTGTAAGTTATGGCCTGGGGGCATATAAGGTTTATATAGAAAGTTGTTGTAGAAATTTCAAAAGGGGCTTATTTGATTGGAAATTGAAATTGCCCTTTTTAATAGTCGAAAGCGAGTGGATATTAATTAACCCCCCCCTCTTACGCCCTCCATTTCCCCAAGAACATCGAATCAAAGTTTGGGGAGATCCAATTTTGTTCAACGTAGATGAAAGTTCCGAAAATTGTGTAATTGAGGGTGAAAAGCCCCCAGGAGCCTCTAAAACGAAGGTTGTGAGTTACGCCATTGGGTGATATAAGGTTTTTCATGATAGAGTTGTCTTAAAAACTTCAAAAGGGGCTCATTCAATTGGAAATTGAAAGGGCTAGTGCCCTTCTTAATAGTTGAAAGTGATTGGACGGTGACTAACCCCTCTCTCTGGCCCACCATTCCCCCAAATACATCAAAATTTTCAGATATCTATGTTTTTCAACTTATTTTAAAGTTATTTAAATGAGGTCTCATCGGAGGACAACCCCCCCCCCTCAGTCCTCCGGGTGAGGGGTTTTAGTTATACCCTGGGGCCGCTGAGATTTTTATTGTAAGGGTTGTAGTATAAACTTCAAAAGGGCTCAGTTTTCTGGAAATTGAAAGGGCTAGTTCATTTTTTTATATTTGATAGTGATTGTATTTACACTAACGCCACTCTCACGCCCATCATTTTAACAGACACATCCAATCAAAATTTTGAGATTGCCATTTTGTTTAACGTAGTTGAACGTTCTGGAAATTAGGTCTTACAGGATGACAACCACCCTCACAGCCCTTAGGGTAAGAGTTGCAATTTATGCCCTGGGGGCATATAAGGTGTCTATAGGAAGTGTTATCGTAGAAACTCAAAAGGGCTCATTTGATTGGAAATCGAAAGGCCTAGTGCCCTTTTTAATAGTCAGAAGGAATTAGAAAGCTTAAAATTTTTATATCAAAGATCAGAATGGCTATAATATATTATTTTGTTTTTGTTGGGGTTTAAACCAGAGCACTTCTTATCTAATTAGTTGTGGAAGAAACTTCGAAAAGGGCTCATTTGTTTGAAAATAAAAAAGGCTGATGCTGTTTTTAATTAGTCGAAAGCAATTGGAGGAAAACTAATCCCCCTCACACGCCCATCCTCCCATTTGACTTTATGTTTAAAAACTAAATTTTGCCATAAGATTAAATCAAAATGCACTGTGTTAATACTAATTCCCAATAAGACATTTCCCAATAAGAAAATTGGAGTGGCTAGTGCCCTTTTTAATAGTCAAATGTGATTGGAGGGCAACTAGCTCCCCCCACGCCCATCATTCCCCAAAACATATCCAATCAAAAGTTTGAGATAGCTATTTTGTTCAGCGTAGTCGATTTCCAAATAGAAAATATTTTTTGAGGAGGACACTCCCCCACAGCCCTCAGGGCAAGGGTTTTAAGTTATGCACTGGGGGTTTTTAAAGAAGGTTTTTAAAGAATGCGTTGTCGTAATAACTTCAAAAAAACCTCATTCGATTGGAAATTCAAAGAGCTAATGCCCTTTTTAATAGTTGAAAGTGATTGGAGGGCAACTAGCTCCCCCCCATTCCCCGCATTCCCCAACATAAATCCCATAAAAATTTTGAGATATACATTTTGTCCAGCGTATTTGATTTCAAGATAGACAATATTTTTTTGAGGAGGAAACTCCCCCACAACCCTCAGGGCAAGGATTATAAGTTATGCCCTGGGGGCATACTAGATTTTTATTGAAATCTTTGTCGTAGAAACTGGAAAAAAGGCCGATACGTTTTGAAAGTGAAAGGGCTAGTACCCTTTTTAATAGTCGAAAGTGATTTGAGGGCAATTAATCCCCCCTCTCACGCCCACCTTTTCCCTAAACACATCCAATCAAAATTTTTAGATAGCCATTTTATTCAACGTAGTTGGAAATTTTGGAAATAAGGTCTTTAAGTATGACAATCCCTCCCCCCAGAGCCCTCAGAGCAAGGGTTGTAAGTTATAACCTGGGGGCATATTAAGTTTTTCTTGAAAGTGTTGTCGTAGAAACTTCAAAAGGGCTCATTCAATTGGAAATTGAAAGGGCTAGTGCCTTTTTTAATAGTTCAAAGGGATTGGATAGCGACTAACGCCCCTCTCACCCATTTTCCACCATTTTCCCAAACACATCCAATCAAAATTTTGAGATATCCATTTTGTTCAACGTATTTGAACGTTCTGGAAATTAGGCCTTTTAGGATGATAAAACCCTGAGAGCCCTCACTGCAAGGGTTGTAAGTTATGCCCTGGGGGCATAAATGGTTTATATAGAAAGTTGTTGTATAAATCAAAGTCATCGCGATCGTGCTGCCTAAGTAAAGACTAGAGACACTCGAGAACGGAACAAGAAACGGGAACTAATTAAAGAGCAGGACACTCCCCCACAACCCTCAGGGCAAGGGTTTTAAGTTATGCCCTGGGGGTATATAAGAACGATGTTGGCACAATGTATTATTTATTAATTTTTTCCTTTAGAGCAGGGCACTTCGTATCGAAGAAGTTATCGTAGAAACTTCGAAAAGGGCTCATATATTTGGAAATTGGAGTGGTTTGTGCCGTTTTTAATAGTCGAAAGTGATTGGAAGGTGACTAACACCCCATCCACGTCCACCATTTCCCGAAACACACCCAATCAAAAATTTGAGAATGCCATTTTGCTCAGCGTAGTTGATTTCCACATAGAAATTATGTTTTTGAGGACAGTCCCCCACAGCCCTTAGGGCAAGGGTTGTAAGTTATGCTATGGGGGCATATAAGGTTTTTTATAGAAGGCGTTGTCATAGAAAGTTCAAAAAAGGCACATTCGATTGGAAATTCGAAGGGCTAGTGCCCTTTTTAATAGTCATAAGTGATTAGAGGGCAACTAACTCGCCTCTCACGCCCACTTTTTCCCCAAACACATCTAATCAAAACTTTGAGATAGCCATTTTATTCAACGTAGTTTTAAGTTCTGGAAATTAGGTATTTCAGTAAGACAACCCCTCCCCCCAAAGGCCGTAGGGCAAGGAGGGTAAATTATTCCCAGGGGGCCTTAAATGTTCTTTTATCACGCAGTGTCGCAGAAACTTCAGACAATGCTAATTCGATTGGAAATTGAAATGGATAGTGGCCTTTTTAATAATCAAAAGTAATTGGAAAACAACTATCATCCCTTCCACGCCCACCATTTCCCCACACATATTCAATAAAGATTTTGAGATAGCCATTATGTTCCACGTAGTTCAAAGTTAAATAAATTATACCTTTGAGCAGGAAAACCCCCCCACAGTCTTCAGGGCAAGGGTCATAAGTTATGCCCTGAGGTCATATAAGGTTTATATTGAAATCTTTGTCGTAGAAACTTTAAAAAGGGCTCATTCAATTGGAAATTCAAAGGGCTAGTGCCCTTTCTTATAGTCGAAAGTTTTTTGATGGCAACTAACCCCCCTGTCACGCTCATCTTTTCTCCAAACACATCCAATCAATATTTTAGATAGCCATTTTATTCAACGTAGTTGAAAGTTTTGGAAATTGGTTCTTTAAGGAAGACAACCCTTCATCCACAGCCCTCAGAGCGAGGGTTGTAAGTTATGCCCTGAGGGCATATAAAGTTTTTATTGAAAGCGTAGAAACTTCAAAAGGGCTCATTCAATTGGAAATTGAAAGGGCTAGTGCTTATTTTAATAGTTGAAAGTGATTGGAGAGTGACTAATGCCCCTCTTACGCCTACCACTTTCCCAAACACATCTAATCAAAGTTTTGAGATATCCATTTTGTTGAGCGTAGTTGAAAGTTCTTGAAATTAGGTCTTTTAGGTTGATAACCCCGTCAGAGCCCTCGGTGCAAGGGTTGTAAGTTATGCCCTGGGGGCATATAAAGTTTATGTAGAAGGTTGTTATAGAAATTTCAAAAAGGGCTCATTTGATTGGAAATTGAATTGGCCCTTTTAACAGTCGAAAGTGAGTGGAGGGTAATTAACCCCCCACTTAAGCCCATTATTTCCCCAAAAAATTCAAGTCAAAGTTTAAAGATAGCCATTTTGGTCAACGTAGCTGAAAGTTCTGGAAAATATGTATTTAAGGATAACAAACTCCCAGAGCCTCAAGGGCAAAGGTGGTAAGTTCTGCCCTAGGGGCATATAAGTTTTTTATAGATAGAGTTGTCGTAAAACTTCAAAAGGTGGCTCATTCAATTCGAAATTGAGAGGGCTAGTGCCCTTTGTAATAGTGAAAAGTGATTGGAGGGTAACTAGCCCCCCTCTCACGCCCATCTCTACACCAAATATATCCAATCAAAATTTTCAGATATCCCTTTTGTTCAAAGTAGTAGAAAGTTTCGGACATTAGGACTTTGAGAATAACAACCTGCCCCAGCACTCAGGGCCCTGTGGGTAAGTTATGCCCTGGGCTTTATAAGATTTTGTTGAAAATTTTGTCGTAGAAACTTCAAAAGGGCTCATTTGATTGGAATTTGAAAGGGAGTGGGCCATTTTTAATAGTTGAAAGTGATTGGAGAGCGACTACCGCCCCTCTCACCCCCACCATTTCCCCAAACGCATCCAATCAAAATTTTGTGATAGCCATTTTGTTTAATTTAGTTGAAAGTTATGGAAATTCGGTCTTAGAAGATGACTACTACCCTAACAGACCTTAGGGTATGGGTTGTAACTTATGCCCTGGGGGCATATAAGGTGCTTATAGAAAGCGTTGTCGTTTCCAAAAGTGCTCATTCGATTGGAAATCGAAAGTCGAAAGTGATTGGAAGGCTTTTAATAGGCCTTTTTAATAGTCGAAAGTGATTGGAAGGCTTGACATTTTCATAGTAAAGATCGATGTGGGTATAATGTATTATTTGTTGTTATTGTTGTTGTTTAGACCAGGGCACCTCGTATCGAAGGAGTTGTCGTGGGAACTTCGAAAAGGGCTCATTCGATTAAAAATAAAAAATGCTGATGCCCTTTTAATAGTCAAAAGTGATTTGACGGCAACTAATCCCCCTTCCACTACCCCCCACCCCCGCCCACACCCCCCATGGCTCCAAATTTTTAAAAACTAAATGTTGCCTTAAGATTAAATCAAAATGCACTGTGATAATGCTAATTCCAAATAAGACATCTCAGCAGTATATCAAGAAAGACTGAGGGTATTATGTTCAAACTTTCGGGGCTACTTCTGCTCTTAAAATTTAACCAAATCAAAATAGCGTAAGTATACCATAGCTATCAAAGAAAGTAAACAGATTTTTTTGCGAATGGTGTCAAGTTTTCCATTTCAGGTCAACTAGAGGAGGTATGAAACTAACTTAAACAGTTCTATTTGTGTCTAGATTTTTAAAAGGGTGTATGTTGTTAAAAATTGCTGAAAAATTTTCTCCAGTAAGCAAACAGCAGGCCAAACTATAAAGTTTTAAAAAAAAAAGATTTAAAGTATTATTTTCTATTTCCCTGAAAAGACTATGTCAATATAAGACGAACAGAAATTAATTAAAAAAAACTTTTTCCACAAAATAATTTTTTCAAAGAAAAGTAAAGAACTCATTCAACAAAAAAATGAGCAAAAATAAAATCAAATAATCTACCAAGCGTGAAACTACCACAAAGCAGCATCGATAAATAAATGAAACCCAAAACGAACAGAAATTACAATAAATAACCGAGTCAAACTCAAAACGAGCAGAAACTAACATAAGTTGGGCGCAAAATCCCTATGCCTTCCCAATGCCAGAACAAAATTTCCACTTTACTGAAAAAATACAAATGAATGTGCATTGTCAGTTTAATATACATCTACTGATATTTATTAATCAAAATTTTGATATTATTTGATTTATTAAAATGTTATAAAAGTAAAAGCATTTACAATTTTTCAGTAAAGTGCAAGTTATGTCGCTCCCTACTTTCAGTAAAAAAACTAGTTTTGTTTATTTAATTGTTTGAAAAAGTAGAGTTGTGAGAAAGAGTCAGACGATAGTGTAAAGAGCAAGGTGTTGAGGAGAAAACAACCCCTTTCACATACGGAATAATTTATGTTCGTTATATGTTTTAGTGTTGTTCCTTACTTTCAGTTTAAATAACATAGTTGTTTTTTTATTCAATTCAAAAAAGATAAGCCTATTGCCTATTGCTTACACATAGCATTTTTTATTGGGAAGTAAACAGACATTTTTCGGGAAGGCGAATTTTCTCTGGGGGAATTTTCAGTGGTGGGATGTGGGGGATGTCCCCTCTTAAATACTTCGCTCAAAAATGTTCAGAAAGTAAATAAAAACAAGTTTTTTTAACTGAAAGTAAGGCGCGATATTAGAACTTAAAATGAACATAAATTATTCCGTATATGAAAGGGGCTGTCCCTTCCTTAACGCACTGATCTGTACACTAAAGTTTTTTATGGTTTTATAAAGAAGAATTGTGAAAAAGATTCAAACTTTGCGTAAAGAGCGGGTGTCGAGGAAGGGACAGCCCCTTACATGTATGGAATAATTTCTGTTTGTTTTAAGTGTTAATGTTACTCCTTACTTTCAGTAAAATAACTAGTTTTATTTATTTAATTGTTTTAAAAAGCAGAGTTGTGGCAAAGAGTCAACCTACAGTGTAAAGAGCGAGGTGTTGAGGAGAAAACAACCCCTTTCACATACGAAATAATTTTTGTTCGTTTTATGTTTTAGTGATGTTCCTTACTTTCAGTTTTAAAAGAAACTTTATTTAATTCAAAAGAGAAAAGCCTATTGCCTATTCAAGACCAGCCGACGAAAGTGTCGTTTAATTGTTTTACCGTTTCTTGTCATACTTAGCCTCAAGGCCGTATCCAGGGGGGGGTTAACCGGTTTGAACCCCCCCCCCCCCGAAATTTTTGACCGAGTCGAAAATAAGTCGAAAATTAGTAAAACCTAGGTAAAAATCAGTAAAATTAGTCGAAAACTGAGTCAAAAATTAGTAACACCCCCCCGAAAAAGTCAAAAATTAGTAAAGCCCCCCCCCCCCCAAAAAAAATCCTGGATCCGCCCCTGCTTAGACTAGTTGATATGATTATCTACTGTAGATTTTTAATTCACTGATTAATTCGGGTTAATTTTTTTTACCAATTTCGGCTTGATGCAACGATGCTCATATTGCTTATGTTTGTGTAGTATTTGGGAGTTTAAAAACAAAAATATTTCACCTACCTGCAGTGCAGTGTATAATTGAGTTTTTTTCTCGTCTTTTAATTTTTTTTCTCGTTTCTCGTCAAGTTTTTAGAAAAGCAAAAGTGATATTTAAGTGCCACGACTGGGTTTCATCCCATCTTTAGCTTCTGAGAATTTATGGCCATTTTAAGCTGGCATTCCATGTAAGATACATCCTAAAAAGGTTGTTTTCTATTTAATATCATAAAACACTCCTCCATCGGTTCCCCTCACCATCGAGATACCATAAAAAGTTTGAATCTGCCTTAAGCTGGAAGAGTAAACTCACAACGCAAAGGAACGAAATGATTCTTTTCCCACAATTTCTGGCATCAAAAATCAGTAACAACTTAGTTTTATTCAGCATAGCCCCATCCCCCCAAATTCAGGTATGTGTAACACCACATCTTTACCCAGGGATAATAGGGATACATCTGAAATTGCTAAGAGGGATGTCCAAAGCCCTATATAAAAGGTTAGCCCTATACACTCGTGTTGTATATTAACTTGGAATGTTCAAAACTGGAACTTTAAAAGTGATGTCCCTTTATTGGACCAAGGTCATCATTGCTGCCATACCTAAAGGTTGTACCTGACATTCTCAAACCTCGGCATGATTACCAACAATTATTTGATAAGCTGTTCTCAAAGGGAGAATCAATTGGACAATGTAAATTCGAAGGGTTAATATGTGATTCAGCGTTCATTACCCTGCTGATCATCCCATTGAAAACAGCTTAGCAAATGGTTTTGACAATTATTTCTAAGATGTAAAAATATTAAGCATGAAACTTAGTCACAACAGTGATGATATGCTGCAGAACAACAACCTACATAACAATATTATTGCTCTTTTAAGCAGCACAGGTTTTCCACCGGTGCTGATCCATTGCTGACTGTAAGCACTGATTTAGAGAAAAAGATTATTATATAACCCATGCCCCTTGACTATCCGCATATGGACCCCTCCTGTAATTTAGAATTGTAATTTGTTCTAAGAGCCGACTTAGATCGTAGCTCCAACATTCGACACTAACTTTATTATCAAACAGTTCGTGGTAACGAACTGTAAGTAAGGAGCGACCCGGCTCAATGGTAACCGAAACTCTAAAAAACGGGATTTTGATACCAATAGATACATCAAAAGAATCAGATTTTAATTCTGATTTCAAATATATAAGTTTCATTAAGTTTAATCATACCCATCAAAAGTTACGTGCCTGAGAAAATTTGGCTGATTTTCAAAAAAAAAAGAGGGAAAGACCCCCTAAAAGTCATAGAACCTTAATGAAAATCATACCATCATATTCAGCGTATCAGAGAACCCTACTGTAGAGGTTTCAACCTCCTATCTACAAAAATGTGGAATTTTCCATTTTTTGCCAGAAGAAAGATCACGGATGCGTGTTTATTTTTTTTTTTGTTGTTTTTTTTTACCCAGGGGTGATCGTATCGACCCAGCGGTCCTAGAATATCGTGGGAGGGCTCATTGGAACGGAAATTAAAAGTTCTAGTGCCCTTTTTAAGTGACCAAAAAAAATGGAGGGTAACTAGGCCCCCTCCCACACTCATTTTTTTCCCAAAGTCACCCGATCAAAATTTTGAGATAACCATTTTGTTCAGCATGGTCGAAAATATGATAAAAATGTCTTTTAGGATGATTTGATCCCCCAAAGCTCCCAGGGGGAGGGCTGAAAGTTATGAACTTTACTCAATGTTAACATATAGTATTGGTTATTGGGAAGTATACAGACTTTTTCAGAGGAGATTTTTTCTGGTAGGTGGGGGAAGGAGAGGGTCGGGGGCTATATGGAAGGATCTGTCCATGAAGGAAGTGTTCAGGGGGGAAGGGACATTGCTATGAAGGGGGTGCTGGATTTCCCAGCATTATTAAAGAAAAAGATCAGGAATTAAATAAAAAAAACAAGTTTTTCAACTGATCAACTGATTGTGATTAAGAGGTCATTTTTAAAGAACTGGAAAAAAAATTCGAACTATAGTTTAAAGAGCAGGGTATTGACTAGGGGCGAACCCCCTAATATACGTGTTAAAAATTTATGAATATAGAAGTTCGTTACGTAAGTTAATTCTAAGTTACGTATATTTATTACTAATAAAAACGTTCGTAAATAAAATTAAACAAGTTTCGAGAAAGCCATTTAACCAAATATAATATGCAAATTTTGTTTTAATTATTCATGTACGGTGAGCCAAAATCAAAACCTGCATTAATTCAAAAACGTTCAAAAATTAAATAAAAAAAACAAGTTTTTTTAACTGAAAGTAAGGAACGACGTTAAAACTTAAAACGAACAGAAATTATTCCGTATATGAAGGGGGCTGTCCCCCCCTCAACGCCTCGCTCTTTACGCTAAAGTTTGACTTTCTCACAACTCTATTTTTTAAACAATAAAAAAACTTTAGCGTAAAGAGCGAGGCGTTGAGGAGGGGACAGCCCCCTTCATATACGGAATAATTTCTGTTCGTTTTAAGTTTTAATGTCGCTCCTTACTTTCAGTTTAAAAAACTTGTTTTTCTTTATTTAATCACTGCTAAGTTTATGTGTATT
The DNA here is from genome assembly GCF_049724085.1 of Artemia sp. Qi Xiang Cuo. Lineage (NCBI taxonomy): Eukaryota > Metazoa > Arthropoda > Branchiopoda > Anostraca > Artemiidae > Artemia > Artemia sp. Qi Xiang Cuo. The sequence continues at coordinate 7,406,979 of NC_142806.1, forward strand.
TCTTCTTTTTTTTTCATTTATTGCTCCGTCTTTTCCTGTTTTTTGTATGACGGGTTTTCCAATAATTAATAATAACAATAATTATATCTGGAAAGAGCATAAAGTAAGGAACCTAATGATAGGCATACTTTTTATATTCTATTTGGGTTGAATAAAAAATTGAAAATTCTAAAGGGTTTAATAAGGTTCCCCTAGGACCCCATAGGAACATAAAGGGTTAATAAGGTCCCCGTGAAAGAAATTTTCTCATGAATAGAATCAGTTCAATACAAGAAAAAGCCACTATCACCAAATTCACTTATAAATCCAGGTGCAACAGAAATTTACAATATCCGGTGTAACAACCCTAAAATATTACGCTAAGTTCATCAGTAGATAAGCTAAGAAACGACAATCTTCTTCCTTTTTGCTTTAAGGCTTCAAAATACTGAATTCTGCCCATTCATAAAATTTAAATAATTTAGAATCAGTCCATCCATTTTAAATATGACTAATTAGGCACTAATCAACCGCAGGATAAGTGCATCCTTTTAGATTCAAACAGGTTTCGAAGCTATTTCACCATCTTTCTATAACAAAAAAAGTTAGGAAGCTAATCTAATAGTTTACCCATTTTAAATATAAACAAATATCCCAAATGACTCAATCACCTACACGAGAATTGTATCAATAAATCCAGTGTTGATTCTTTATAAATCCAGTCGTTAGGCCAGAATCTACTGCACTTAAGGCCTTATTTAGAGGGGAGGGGCTAAGGGGTTTGATACTCCTCCCCCATCCAAAAAAAATATTTGTCCGATTCGTAAAAATGTAACAAAACGAATATAAACCAATTTTTGATGCGTTTTTAAAGTTCTTTTTTGTAATAACCCCCGCCCCCCTCACAAGGCCTATATAAAACCACCCCCCCCCCACGTCTCCAAAAAAAATTACGCCAATTAAACTCCATTTTACCGAGAGCTCAGGAAAAAAAGAATTATTACAAATTCTAATATGGAGGAGGTAAAGGGGCATCGTTTGGGGTGGCAAGGAGGGGGGGGGGCAGTTGCCCCCCCCAAATGTTTCTAAAAAATTACTATCCATCCCTTGCGCGTTTACTATCCGGATCGGGACCCCTCTTGCCCCCCCCCGTATCCAAATAAAAATGCTGGAGATTCGCCCCTGATGAAGGAGTCAGCCCACCCTCATCCTGAAATATAAGGTAGCCATTAAGAATCCATTAAATGAGAATAACTGAAAAAAAAGGCTTTTCAAACATTTATAAAGAAAACAATCTATCCAATGGATTCGTATGGCACAGAGTTACCCTATTGAGGCAGTTGCGCATTGCATTTTTCCAATCGACGTATTTTTTTTTAAATCGATTTTCTGAATAATGGTGCTCTCGGCATATTTTCACTTTTTTGGTGGCATAACTGTCAATCACATCTATGGTAAAACTGTCATGACGGGGACTACTACAACTTTCAACCCCTCCCTATTCTTTACGGTAAAGTTAGAATTTCTTAGCTTTGTTAGTTGGAATTATTTTTTTACAAAAATTTTCCATGGGGAGAGAAATTTTATGGAAGGAAATTCCAGAGGAGGGGGCTAATCCCGTTTAGCTTGTTTTGGTTTGCTTGCATATTGGTCAAGTGTCGGATATCCCCCTCCCCCCGGGGAAAAAAATACCCATCCGTAATCTTTCTTCTGGCGGTCCACTTAAAATTCCACATTTTTATATACAGGAGCTTGAAACTTCTACATTACGGTTCTCTGATACTCTTAATTTGATGGTGTGATTTTCATTAAGATTTCTTGACTTTTGAAGGGTGCTTCCTCCCTTTTTTTAAAATCAGGCAATATTAATCAGGCTAGTAACTTTTGATGGGTAACATTGAACTTGATGAATCTCTTATATTTGAAATCAGTACTAGAATCTGATTTAGTTGAAAGACTTGTTTTTTTTATGTATTATATATATATATATATATATATATATATATATATATATATATATATATATATATATATATATATATATATATATATATATATATATATATATATATATATATATATATATATATATATATATATATATATATATTTGTATATATATATATATATATATATATATTTGTATATATATATATTTTATTTTGTATATATATATATATATATATATATATATATATATATATATATATATATATATATATATATATATATATATATATATATATATATATATATATATATATATATATATATATATATATATATATATATATATATATATATATATATATATATATATATATATATATATATATATATATATATATATATATATATATATATATATATATATATATATATATATATATATATATATATATATATGTATGTTTTTTGTCAAGTTCTATTTTTTATTAATAAACTAAACTAAAATAAAAAAAGCATTATGAGCTGACTCTTTTTATGCATCAATTGATACCAAAATTCAGCTTTTTCCTTATGAACCTTAACCACATTTTCCACGGGAAAATTTTGCCAACAATTTGACCCTCGCTGGAAGATTCCCTTGGACAATTCCGCCGAAACATTTTCTCCATATGTAAAATTTTGCATTCAAAAGGGAAGAAAGACAAATAAAAAGAATTCTGCAGAAGAGCTCAGGGTAATTCTTCCCAAAGTTATTCTCCTCAATGAAAATTCCCCCAGAAATCCCTTCCCCCATGGCAGAAAACTCCCCGTCAAAAATGTCATCAAACATTCTCCAATAACAAATAGTATGTGCAAGCAATAGACAAATCAAAACTTCAAAAGACGCTTCTACAATGGGGTTCTTTGATTTTTCTAGTTAGGGAGGGACAGAGATACGTCGAAGAATCATTTTAATGTCAAAATATCCCAGCTCTCATTGCTTCTACAGATAAATACAGAATTAGCTCTAAGGGAGAGGCGGGAAGGTGGACGTAAAAATTTATGTATAGCCCCAGGGCCCTATCTAAGACTTCTGACTTAGGGGATGTTTATTTTTTTCAGGGGGGAGGGGGGGAGGGTACAAAAAACTTGAAAAGGCACCAAAATCTGAAATTGATATGTAATCGCTGTTGATTCATGGGAATAGTTATGCTCTACACTTTTTAGTAGAGGTCACTCCCTATGGAAGGGGGCCGTCCCCTTTTGTCATCACCTGCCTCCACATCAAGGTCACAGAAGCTTCTGAAGGTGCTCATGACATTAAAAATTGAGATTTTAGTCCTTTTTTTATTATTTGCTACAGGGGGTATTTTCCGAGGTGGTACATTTTGCATGGAAGAAACATCCCCGTGCGGTATACGGTTCTGAAACATGGGTGCTCCGAAAAATGGAGGAATATTTTCCAGAGAAATTGCTTACGTATTGTTTTGGGTACCCGACTGACTAACCGTATTTCAAACAGTAGGCTGTACGAAGAGTGTGGTTTAATACCGGTTTCTAGGGCTATAACGAGAACCAATTCGAAAAATCTTTGGCACCAGTGCCCTTTGTGTTTAGCAAAATTCCCAGATTCACTTGCGAAAATTCCTGAGGATTTAAAAGATGTTAAATAACAGTAATAAATAATTTGCTAAATATGATTTTCACGGGTAATGTTTAATATTTACACTTCCTAAGATTCATAGTCGTGGAAAGAAATTTAAATGTCTTGGGAAAGAATCAAAGGAGTGGCTCTGCTGCTTCTTGAACTAGGCCAGGCTCATTATTCTGCACAAATGGGCTTACGCTCCTATCAGTATCCTCACTTATATAACAGTTATAACTAGCTATGTGTTTTTTGCATCATTAATGATTCCATTTATTTTAGTTTCATCCGTTTTTTTTACCCGTCTTGTCTCTGCTTGTATTATCACACATTTTTGTAAACAGTTTTATTAAAATTAGACTAGGGACTGGTTGGACCAATATTAGATATAGCATAGATAGAATTCCCTGATCGTCAAATCACAGAACCACCTCCTTCCTTTTAACCAATTAAAAACGAGGGTTTCAATAACATCTTCTCCTGATCATTTTCAACTTACATGGTGTGACGTGAACGAGGTTAATTGATAAAAAACACGGGAAAGTTTTTGAGAAGCTCAGTTCAAAAAAGCTAGTGTCTGACCCGTGTTGTAGATAGTGTAGTAATGGCAGCGTGTCTCAGCATTGACGATTATGACGGGTTTTGGCAGTCTGTCATGGACAATGCTTTCCAATTAGATCATAGTGCTGGCAATTCCTTGCAATTTGATGCTAGCATTAACAATTATGTTGCTCCTCAAAATACAGAAAGTGAACATAATACCTGGACAAATACAGCAAATGAATATACCCCTTGTACAAATACTCCATGTCCCGTGGATAGATATCCTTTTCATTTTGCACAAGTTCCTGCTTCAAGTGGCAGTTCCATTTCAAGTACTAGCAGTCACATCGCCTCTGAAGATGAAGTGTATCAATATTCCACCCGGGTGACTATTACAGGCCCTCTGGACAAATATTTTACTCAAGTTCCTGCTTCAAGTGGCAGTTCAATTTCAAGTAATAACAGTCACATAGCCACTGAATATGGGGTATATCAATATTCCCCTAGGACAAATATTGTAGGTCCTCTGGACAAATATTTTGCCCAAGTTCCTGCTTCAATGGGCAGTACCTTTTCAAGTATTAACAGTCACATCACCCCCGAATATGTAGTTTATCAATATTCCCCAAGGATGAATATTACTGGACCTATGGACAAATATTTTACTCAAGTTCCTGCTTCAAGTGGCAGTTCAATTTCAAGTACTAACAGTCAAATAGACCCTGAATATGGAGTATATCAATGGTCCCCTAGGACAAATATTGTAGGTCCTATGGACAGATATTTTGCCCAAGTTCCTGCTTCAAATGGCAGTACCATTTCAAGTACTAACAGTCACATCGCCTCTGAAGATGGAGTGTATCAATATTCCCCTAGGATGAATATCACAGGACCTATGAACAGATATTTTACTCAAGTTCCTGCTTCAAGTGGGAGTTCTATTTCAAGTACTATAAACAGTCACATCGCCCCTGAATATGGAGTATATCAATATTCCCCTAGTACGAATATTGTAGGTCCTATGGACAGATATTTTTCCCAAGTTCCTGCTTCACCTGCTACACCTGGTAAGAGTTAATTTCATTTTATGGTTCTGGTGCAAGATTGAATATCATCCAAAACTATTTAATTTAAATTTATCTTAATAATTAACTAATAATTTGTTGATTATTTTCTTATATTAACTTGGGCTATGCCCAATAATTATTAAAAAAAAAAAAAAAAATCAAAAATTGTAAAATTCTACTTTAGTTAATTTTGGATATCTTGGAAAGGGGTTGGGTTAGAAAAATGAAACTTTCAAGGATGGGGCTACAGGCTTAAGTATGTCATGGGAAGGTATTTTGAAGTACCTACCTAAATTTGTCATCCCTCAAGAGGGCCCTGAAATTTGCCTACGCGACAGGTCTATACCTATTGAAATTATAACAAAACAACATTTTACCTTAATTTTCAGTTGTCATTTTTTTTTCTCTGGTTTTAGTTCTGAAAATGCAACTTCTATTATTTGAGCAGAATTTTCAGCCATATCAATGTTTTTTGCTTTTGCTTTTAAATTAGGAAATGTATTCAATATCTTTAAAACCTTATAAATTGGGACAGAGCAAAGTTGTGAAGCTGAAAACAGTTCTCTTGTAGGCCTACTCCATTTAAGCAGAAAATGTGTTCTTAAAGATTTCACTATTATAACAAATAGGTTTCTAAAGGTCATCAAAGGTAAGGACCCTCTATAGAGAGAAGGAGTGGAGATAGGTACTTCAAAATATCTGTCAGGATATACTTTAGCCTGTAGACCCATCTCTGAAAGTTTCATTTTCCTAACCTAACCCCTTCCCAAGAAAGCCAAAAGTAGCTAAAGTAGGATTTTACCTCAAAAATTATAAAATAATTATAATCGTTAGTTTATTTATTTGTTATTTTGTGCCCCTAAAGTTTATGCATCCGGGGAAAGCCCTCCCCCTCACCCCTGAAAAGCCTCTGGAGTTGGACTATGTTTAGCTTTCAAGCGTTATTTTCCTTTATGGCCCATCATAATGTATATGTAGGGTATGTTTTCTTTGAAATTAGAAAATATAGAACCTTAAAGCAATAGTTTTTCTGTCTGCATGATGAGTAAGAAGAGACATTGGGGATCATAGGGTCATTGAGCGAATTCGTCATCGTTGCAGCGATAGCTAGTGCCTAGTAAAGATCTAACTACGGCCCATAGTAACCAAATCAAACTAAAAGACGTATTAGAAAAAATTACTGTGCAAAAAACTTGTAATATTTCCCTAAATTGGTAGAATTTTGAGAAACTAGCACTTTACTGTAAACTCAAAATCCAAACCACTAAACACAATTAGGAGGCGAAAATAGTATCCTACAGAAAATAAAAGACTAATTTATAGGTCGCTTAAAAATCTTTCACGCAACAAAATCAATACTTTTTCGTCTGCAGTTTAATTTTCAAAAATCTTCAATTTAATGAAATGTTACGTGCCAGTTTGTTATTGCCTACAATACGGATATAACCTATGTTCCATAAATTAAGAAGCAATTGTTTATTTTTCATCTTAACTCTTTACTTTCATTATCAAAACTTTCTCTTTTCAATTAGTCTCCTTAAGCGTTTTATCTAAATTCTTATAAGAAAACAATGGGTTATATGATTTTTATTGGTCATGTGAAATCAAACAGTTCGTGGTAACGAACTGTAAGTAAGGAGCGACCCGGCTCAATGGTAACCGAAACTCTAAAAAACGGGATTTTGATACCAATAGATACATCAAAAGAATCAAATTTGAATTCTGATTTCAAATATATAAGTTTCATTAAGTTTAATCTTACCCATCAAAAGTTACGTGCCTGAGAAAATTTGGCTGATTTTCGAAAACAGGGGGAAAGACCCCCTAAAAGTTATAGAACCTTCATGAAAACCTCACCATCATATTCAGCGTATTAGAACACCATAATGTAGAGGTTTCAAGCTCCTATCTACAAAAATGTGGAATTTTACATTTTTTGCCAGAAGAAAGATCACGGATACGTGTTTATTTGTTTGTTTGTTTTTTTGTTTTTTTTCCCCAGGGGTAATCGTATCGACCCAGTGGTCCTACAATATCGTGGGAGGGCTCATTGGAACGGAAATTAAAAATTCTAGTGCCCTTTTTAAGTGACCAAAAAAATGGAGGGCAACTAGGCCCCCTCCCGCGCTCATTTTTTTCCCAAAGTCACCGGATCAAAATTTTGAGATAGCCATTTTGTTCAGCATGGTCGAAAATATGATAAAAATATCTTTTCGGATGACTTGATCCCCCAAAGTCCCCAGGGGGAGGGCTGAAAGTTATGAACTTTACTCAATGTTAACATATAGTATTGGTTATTGGGAAGTATACAGACTTTTTCTGAGGAGATTTTTTCTGGTAGGTGGGGAAGGAGAGGGTCGGGGGCTATATGGAAGTATCTTTCCATGAAGGAAGTTTTCATGGGGGAAGGGACATTGCTATGAAGGGGGCGCCGGATTTTCCAGCATTATTAAAGAAAACGATCAGGAATTAAATAAAAAAAAACAAGTTTTTCAACTGATCAACTGATTGTGATTAAGAGGTCATTTTTAAAGAACTGGAAAAAAATTTCGAACTATAGTTTAAAGAGCAGGGTATTGACTAGGGGGCGAACCCCCTAATATATGTGTTAAAAATTTATGAATATAGAAGCTCGTTACGTAAGTTAATTCTAAGTTACGTATATTTATTACTAATAAAAACGTTCGTAAATAAAATTAAACAAGTTTCGAGAAAGCCATTTAACCAAATATAATATGCAAATTTTGTTTTAATTATTCATGTACGGGGAGCCAAAATCAATACCTGCATTAATTCAAAAACGTTCAAAGATTAAATAAAAAAAACAAGTTTTTTTAACTGAAAGTAAGGAACGACGTTAAAACTTAAAAAGAATAGAAATTATTCCGTATATGAAAGGGGCTTCTCCTCCTCAACGCCTCGCTCTTTACGCTAAAGTTGGACTTTCTCACAACTCTATTTTTTTAAACAATAAAAAAACTTTAGCGTAAAGAGCGAGGCGTTGAGGAGGGGACAGCCCCCTTCATATACGGAATAATTTCTGTTCGTTTTAAGTTTTAACGTCGTTCCTTACTTTCAGTTAAAAAAACTTGTTTTTTTTATTTAATTGCCAACAGAGTTCTAGATACTTCTCTTTGCTTCCTTCTGTCCTTTTTAGAGTGGACTGACTAGCAGACATGCCATTAAGGTATGGCTATGTTGTAAAAAAAATAAAGCCCAAAAGTTTAAAGTACATCAAAGCTGTGTCCGAACAAAGCTCCATCAAAGCTCCTTAGTATGTACAAGCAAACACGCGGGTAAAACTGATGGGCTTCTCCTCCACCCCTACCCTCCAAGAAATCTCTGTACTTGTCTATTATATAAAACACACTCGAGAAGAGAAGTTCGGAGTTTTGTGTTTGGTGAAGTTCGGTTAATAATGAATTTTTCTTTGTCTTTGAGAGGCCAGTCGGCGCCAAAACTCCCAATTTAATAATTCACAAATGACCTTCACAATTTTTCTAATAAAGTATTTTATTTTCATCATATTTTATTGCTACCAAACCTCACTTCTCGAGTACAACTACCGAAATCTCTTTCTCTTAGATTTTCCTTCTCCGCATTTAATAGTATTTACATGACGAAAATGATGAAATATAAACGAACAATATATCCTTGTGTTAATGGTGCCGGCACACCTCGCAAAAACAGTCACAATGTTCACAAAATCAAATTGGTTGCTAAGGCCAAATTTCTTTAAGTATTGTGAATCTACCAATTGAAAAGAGGGTTTGCTCAGATGCAATACCAACATTTAATATCTAAAAGTCTGTATATGAAAATACCCTGTTTAACGGTTTTGTTTTAGAGAATAACTCAGATTAGGAGCTTTTGAAATCGAAACTAATTATTTTATGCTCATCTGAACCCAAAAGTAACATTATACGTTCGATTAAGCTAAAATTAAACCCCGTCACAACCCTTCTGAATGAAAGCTTTAAGTGTAATTTAGGCATCACAAATACATCCTTGTTTTGATCGGGTAAATTTTCAATTCTTTATTTTTAAGGGTTTTTTAAGTTTCAGTGTTGTGCTGAATTAGGGCTTTTCCAAGGCCTTTAAACCTTCTCCTGAAAAATACCATCCTGCAGGAAATATCCTCCCCACCCGTAGAAAAGGCCCCCTAAATAGAAAATTTGTCCCCGCAAAAGGGAAATTATTCCCGAAATTTTATTCCCGCTGAAGATTCCCCCAGACAATCCCCCCTCCGTGCAGAAGGCTCCCCTGTTAACTTGTTTGTATGTTTCCAAATTTCACAAAATCTGTGTAACCCTGGACAAATTACAAAACGAAAGGA
>NC_142806.1:7416977-7564477 GCF_049724085.1 Artemia sp. Qi Xiang Cuo
CTTTTTATAAATATGGAGTCTACTACTACCACTACTAACAACTCACTGCAGCACCAAGCCGCCTGACGCAATACAGCTACGCACGCTCCTCCTCCACCCCAAACTATTCAAAGCCTCCCTTTTTATACTCGCCCACGAAGTTCCCATTTCCTTTAAATCATTCTTTATGACGTCCTCCCACCCCGGACGAGGACGACCTGCTTTCCTTTTAGCCCTAGACGGTTGGCCAAAAAGAACAATCTTCGGCAATCTATCATCCTTCGGGTTTTTGATAACCAAGTTCAAAACTGTCGGAATGCTGAGAGTTTATATCTTAGTTTTTTGTAAGTTGGCTATTGTTTTGTGTATTTTTTTGTAATTACTTTTTTCATTTTGGTATACTTTTACTTTAATTGACATACTTTTTCCATTCAATTTAGAAAAATCTTAGTCAATAAAGAATTTTTTTTCAACTGAAGATAAGGGGCAACATTAAAACTTAAAATGAACAGAAATTATTACGTATCGGAGGGATTGCCCCCTCCTCAACACTTGGCTCTTCACGCTACAGTTTTTCGGCACTTAAAAAAATAGTTACTTATTGTTCTAATTAAACGACCCCTGTGTTTCAGGAGTCGTTGTTAAAGAATTAACACAAAATTTAAACTTTAGCGCAAAGAGCCAGGTGTTGAGGAGGGGGCAACCCCTCCTCATGCACGTAATAATTTCTTTCTGTTTTAAGTTTTAATGTTGCTCCTTACTTTCAGTTGAAATAATTCATTTTTTGTTTAATTTCTGATCGTTTTTTGAATAACGCCAGGATACCTGACTCCACCTCGACGGAAAAATTCCCCTCCCCATAGAAATATCCTCCGGACAATTCAATTCTGGTGAAAATCTACTCCGAATAATTACCCTTAACATCTCTACGCGTAAAATTGATTCAGTAAAGAGAAAGCAAGACACAAAGAAATTTCGTATAGGAATTATAGCAAATTCACCCAGTGTAAAATTTCCCCTGAAAAGTTCACCTTCTGGAAACTTCGCTCTCCGTGGAAAATTCTCCCAGCAGAAAATTTGTCCTCCCCTCCCACCCGAAAAATATATGCATACTTCCCAATAAAAAACAAAACAATGCGCAAATTTTATAAATTCAAAACCTTTCCTGAGGGGCTTTAGGGGGTCATTTTATGTCCAAAGACATACTTATTGGGTCTTTAAACTATGCTGAACAAAATAGCTATCTCAAAATTTTGATCGAACGATTTTCGGAAAAAAGTGGCATGGGAGGGGGCCTAGTTGCCCTCCAATTTTATTGGTCACTTAAAAAGGGCACAAGAAATAGAATAAAAAATCTCCTGATGTTCTAGGCTCACTGGGCTGATACGATCACTCCTGCAGAAAAATACAACAAACAAATACGCATCCGTAATCTTTCTTCTGCCAAAATTACAAAATTTCACATTTTTGAAGATATGAGCTTGAAACCTCTACAGCAGGGTTCTTTGATACGCTGAATTTAATGATGTGCTTTTCATTAAAATTCAATGACTTCTAGTGGGTCTTTCCTCCTTTTTTCGAAAATCAGACAAATTTTCTCGTAGCTTTTGATGGGTAGGGCTAAACTTATAGAAACTTATATATTTGGAATCAGCATAATAATTCAATTCTCAAGGGTGGATCCAGGATTCTCTTTAGGGGGGGGGGGGTTGCAAAATAGGCTGATCCGATAAACTTGCGTTAAGAGCAAGTTTAATTAAAGCAAAATTGCGTTAATTAAGTAAATTATACTACTTTAAACTTCGTTAGGGCGGCGCTCTCCTCGCCTCCCCTGGATCCACCACAGTCAATTCTTTGGATATATCTGTTGGTATTATATTCCGTTTTTTGGAGTTTCATTTACTGTTGAGCCGGGTCGCTCCTTACTTACAGTTCGTTACCACGAACTGTATGATTATCCATCAAAATCCAAGTAGATATCATTGAAATATTGATAGTTTTTTTCTGCGCTACCAAATGTATTGTATTCATAAAACTTTACAGTTTCATGAAATGTAATTAAACAAATAGAAAAGGTTTTTCAAATAAAGTAAGGAGCAAGTTTAAAACTTAAAATAAACATAAATTGCTCTGTATATAATAGGAACTACCCCCTTCTTAACACCTTGTTCATTAAACCAAAGGTTTTTAGTGCTTTGAAAAATCTTTTTTTGCCCCCCTATAGAAATTTCCTGGTGGGGCTGATGATGACCTGCTTTTTCCACCTACGTGCTTTTAGATATGGGAATGTAACATTTTAGCTGTATACAGAAACATTTTAGTTAATTCCTACTCCCCCTACCTCTTTCAACATTTATCTGAAGCCTTAGGAAGAGTAAGCAGTTTGTCCATTATATTTTTGTAGGAATCTACCCTACCTCCACCTAAACAATGGCTCACCCCCCTCATCGTAGCTGATACGCAATTACAGATCACCAAACGTAGCCTACAAATAAAGCGAATCAACTTGGTAGAATCCAGTACTGCCACCATTTGGCATTACTTATTTTGCAACTGGGTAACCTAAAATATAGTTATGTATACTTTTAAATCAATTAGCTTCTCAGAATCTTAAATTGATTGCAAATTCGTCCTCTGCAACTGGTCAACCCCTTCGCGACTGGTTAACCCCTGTGCAACTGGACCCTCGTTTAACTGAACTCCATGCAACTAAACCATCGTGTATCTCAACCCCCGTTTAACTGAACCTTCGTGCAAATCACCCCTGTTTAACTGAACCATTGTGCAAATGAACCCCCTGACCAGCTCAACCCCATTCAACTGAACCCTCATGCAACTCAACAACCGTGTAACTAAACCCCGTTCAAATGAATCCCGTAAAACTGGACTTTCGTGCACTCAACCCCCGCTTAACTAAACACTGGTACAATTCAATGGTATAATGTTTCAATTCAATGGTACTGCTACAAATCCTCATTCAACAAAACCCCAACGCAACCCAATCCTAACTCAACTAAATATCCTTGAAGCTCAACCCTATTCAGCTCAACCCTCGTTCAAGTCAACCTCTGTGTAATTCAACCTTCACGGAACTTAGTCCCTATTCATTTCAACCCCCATTCAACTCAACTTCTGTGCAATTCAACCCTTATTTAACTTAATCCTCATCCAACTCAGCCCCCGCTTAACCCAAATATGTGTGCTTTAATCCCCACTGATATCAAGTGCATCCAGTTCAACCCCCTCAGAAATATAATATAACTAAAAAATGTAATACAGCACGTTTTGTCAGAGATGAATAAAACTGAATCGGAAAAAACCGGCCATTACTTATTGGTTAATTCATTTGTGTTTTTATTTTATTCCATTTCAATGTAAAACTATTCACAATGTAACACCCTAAAAACAAACCAAAAACAAAAACAATTTACCCTTCTGTCCTATATATTTGAAAATTAGCGGAACTTATAGTAACCAGTGCCTGAACACGCTTGATGGTCATGGTCGGAGCAATAGCTGTAGGCCTACCCTAACCCTAGTACAGAGAAAATCAACTCCTAGCTCAGGAATGATACCTATTATTTAAATTAATCTTAATAGTAAAAGTTTATTACGAAAACGAATTTATGGAAATTTTTTAAAAGAGCTGGAAACATTGATAAGTCTCCCTTATTCTGTTTTATTTATCCTGTACTAATTGGGCACTAAAATATCTTACAGAAGTTTAAGGTCATCTAAAACTGAAATTCACATTTACACACTTTTTATAATTTCTTCATAACAACATTGTCACAAAATGCCTAATGGTACCAAAATACAATTGTACCTTAATTTCTAGAGCGTCAAGGCTCGAAATCATGAAAGGTCTACCACTAAAATCTCCATGATCAAAAACCCTTATACTAGTGTTTAAAATCCCCCCCCCTTGAGTGCTCCCTTTCCTAGTCACCTTTGCAAGTGGAGGAAAAAAAGCTTTGAGAAAACTGCGACTGCTACTACTGCTACTACTAACAACTCACTGCAGCACCACGCCACCTGAGGCCAACACAATTACACAGGGTCCTTTCCATCCCAATCTATTTAATGCCTCCCACTTTGCACCCTCCCAGGTAGTTCCCATTTCCCTTAAATCTTTCCTTACGACATCCTTTCACTTCAACCGGGGACGACCTGCATTTGTTTGGTCCTAGACGGTTGGCCAAAAGGACATTCTTTGGCAATATGTCATGCTTCAACTGCAGAACGTGCCCTAGCCGTCTTCACCTTTCTCTCACTATAGCCCTAAAAAGCAGGATTGAACCATACTTTTCGTACAGCCTACTGTTTGAGATACGGTTAGTCAGTCTGTCTCAAACTACCATTTGTTTGTTTGAGACAACTACCGAGTGAAAAAAATCATTCAAATACAAGGCTAATTCGTTAAACTTCTTCGTTAATCTAATCTAATTCGCTGTTTATTTTCACTTCCATATTGCAAAAATCATTGCGTAACAGTTTATGCAACGTCAATCTACCAAACCATATAAAGTAAGCTATTTAATGACATATCCCTATATTTAATTGATTCTGATTGAAACTAGCTCTTCATATGAAGACTTGCCTAGCTTGAATTTTTTAAAGAAATTAAATTATATGTTAAAAGTTATAATGTAATAACTGATGAAAGATCAATAAGCTCTTTATAAATTAGTATTTTATTGTGTATAGGCTAGTTAAAGACTTTTTTTCTCCTAAGAACATCATCCTGTTTATTTATAGTAATGCTTTGTATTTTCAGTAAAGAGAGAGAAAATTCATTTTCATTAAAGACCAATATTTACAAAAAAATCGTATCAAACAGACCTACCATGTGAAAATCTATACAAATTTGTTTGTGGCAGGACTCACTATTTTACTCAATTATTACATATATGTTGAAAAAAAAAACAGAAAAAATGCAATCATATAAATAAATAAGAAATAAAACTCATGCGAATCGTGAACCAGTACTTACACAAGGTAGAAGACATAATACAGCAATAGTTTTCAGTATTGCGCAAATATGAAGCAATATCATGGGTTAAAACAAAAGTTAAACTTTAGCGTTACGAGCAAGGTATTGACGAGGGGGGGGGGGTTGAACCCCCTCATATTCGTAATAATTTTTGTTTGTTTTAAGTTTTAATGTTGTTCCTTACTTGTAGTTGAAAAAACTTATTTTTTTATTTAATTACAGATAGAAGCTTGAAGCTTGTAAAGCAGCGTTATCCGATCTGCTGAATCTGATGGTGTAGCTTTTGATATCTTTTATTTACTGATAGGGGTGTTTTCTCTGTTTTCGAAAATCAGGCAAATTTCCTCAGGCTCGTGACCTTTTATGGGTAACACCAAGCTTAATGATTCTTCTATACCTGGAATCAGCATAATACGAGTAATACGTTTTTTAAATATATTTATTGATATCGATATTCAGTTTTTTAGAGTTTCGTTTGCTATTGAGCCAATCGCTACCACAAACTGTTTGATACCAGATAAATTCATTAAAGTGATTTTTGCTATGTATGAGAACAGCATTGATGTGGTTAATATAGGAAATGAAATTAATGTATGTTTTCCTACTGAATTAAGAGTTAAGTAGGGTTGCGTTCCATCTCCATTGATATGCATGAGTTTATGGACTTTATCCTAAGGAACATGGGAAAGGCTAAGGGAGAGCACGACATCAAATGGGAAACTAAAGCTTTTTCAGACTGAGACAATGCTGAATATTTGAGTGTCCTAGATGAGAATTTTTAGTAAAAGGAATTGTTTTTTAAAGAGTTCAGAGCACAAGAATAGGCTTAAAAATTAATTCTTGAGAGGCTCAGTCACTGACACTGGGAATAAATTAAGGTAAAGCGGTGATATCGATCAAGTGGATTGCACCCACCTAAGTAAAATCATAGGCAGCGCAATAGCGAGCCCTTATCAACAGCGAGTTGGGCTCTAAGCATTTTTTTGCCAAGGCACTTCTCATAGAACCACCTGTCGTAGAAACCTCCGTGATGTCCAATAATTATGCCTCTGGAGATGATAACCTCCCCTCCCACACAAGCACAGCCCTTGGGCCAAGAGCTCCAACTTCTGTATTTGCATATTGTTCAGGCTCAGATACAGCACTTGTTACTGGGAAAGAGGTGCTTGTTTGATCCTAGGCGTGCAAACAGACTAAGGGTAATAAGGTAAAGTTTTGTGGAATTTTATGGGACGCGCTGAGCTAATTAAAAATTCACTGTGTTCATTAAAATTATCAAAAGGGGGTTTCTAAGGAATGGCTTAGAGTATTAAGTTGGAACGTTTAGGAAATGATGAGGGGGATGTTCAGTTGATCAAAAGGCAATATGTGTACGCTAGTACTACTGCTATTTCTACTATTATTAGACACGGCAAAATTTTTAGATTTTGCCGTGCTGGGGTAGCCTCCTTTGTCCTTCTCTTTTTATATGTTATGATGTTTTTTGGTTTATCTTCTTTATATTTATTTTTGGCGTACTTGAACTCATTGTAATAATTGTAAGCCTTCCTTTCGAGCTTAGCTCCCTGTTTGCTTTATTTAATTATTTGCGTTGTTTATATTTGTATGAAATACAATTTTTCTATCGATCTATTATTAGGGCTAAGGGTATTAGGGTGAAAATTTTAAGCTAGCTTGCAATAAAGTGGAAATTATGTTTTGATTTTTAGAAGGAACAGGGTGCGTTAGTCCTACTCCTCTTTTTGGTAATTTCAGCTCATTTCCAATTTGACTTGGTTATTTGCTGTCATTTCGGTTCGGCTTTGGTTTCATTTGTTTTGTTTTTTTATAGTGGTTTATAGTAGTTTTATGCTTTGAACATTATTAGACGTTCATTCTGCTCATCTCTCGTATAATATAGATCTTTATTCTTTCTTGAAAAGCTTCGTTTGTGGAGTTTATTTTTTTATATTAATTGTAAAGATGGTGGATGTAGTGAATATATTTAAAGTTGAATAGAGAAGTCCCAGAGGTTTTTGTTTGTTTTTGTTGAAAAAAGAATAGAAAGATAAGCCTACGAACCAAAGATTAGATCATTGGAAACTACAGTGATGACAGTAGTCAAACATATCTTTGAAACTTGAGTGCTTTAAGAGACGGAGAAGCATTTTTTTAGATGTTTTCGAGTTGAATTGTCTACGTATCCTTTTAGCTACCCGTCTGACTAACCGTGTTACAAATGGTGGGTTACGTAAGAAATGTGATTCAATCCTACTTTTATATATGAGGCACATCGCCCCCTCCTCAACACCTCACTATACTGTTTTTTAGTGATTTCAAAAACTTTCATATTATTATAATTAATCAAAAAACTTTTTGCAAAAAATAAGTTTTTTAAAAAAAAGTAAAGAACTCCATTAAACCAAAAATGAACAAAAATAGAATCAAATAATATACCAAGCATACAACTACCACAAATAAGCATCAATAAATAAATCAAAACCAAAACAAATATAAATTAAAATAATTCAAACTCAACACGAGCAAAAATAATCTGAGTAGGTTCTAAACCCTATGCTTTCTAAAAGCCAGAATATAATTTGTACCTTACTGAAAAAATTCAAATGAATTTACTGAAAAAATGTGCATTGTCAGTTTATTATAAATATGCTGATTTTTATTTTTTAAAATCTTAATTAATTTTTGATTTCTTAAAGCTATAAAAGTGAAAAAATTAAAAAGAATTTTTTCAGAAAAGTGAATATTGTATTCTGGCTTTTAGAAAGCATAGGGTTTAGAACCCTACTCAGATTAATTTCTGCTCGTTTTAAGTTTAACTTATTTCAATTCATGTTTGTTTTGGGCTTCATTTATTTATTGATACTGATTTGTGGTAATTGCATGCTTGGTAAATTATTTGATTGTATTTTAGTTCATTTTTGGTTAAATGGAGTTCTTCACTTTTTTTTGAAAAACTTATTTTGGGCAAAAAGATTTTTTGATTAATTTCTGTTTGTTTTATATTGACATAGTCTTTTTTATGGAGAAAGACTGATCCTCTTCTGAAGTTAAACAACCATCTCTTCCATATAAAATTGAATGGGCAATAGCCCTTTCAATTTCCAATCGAATGAACCCTTTTTGAAATTTTTACAACACTTTCTATAAAAAATCATATTCCCCCAGGGCATAACATACAACCTTAGGTCTGAGAGCTGTGGGGGGGGGTCATCCTTAAAGACCAAATTTCCAGAACTTTAAAATACGTTCAACAAAATGGCTATCTACAAATTTTGATTGGATGTGTTTGGGGAAATGGTGGGCATGAGAGGGGGTTAATTACTCTCCCATCACTTTTGACTATTAAAAAGGGCATTAGCCCTTTCAAGTTCAATTAAATGAGCCCCTTTTGAAATTTCTAAGACAACGCTATCTATACAAACCTTAGATGTCCCCGGGGCATGACTTAACACCTTTTCCCTGGGGGCTCTGGGGGGTTTGTCATCCTCAAATACATAATTTCCAGAACTTTCAACTACGTTGAACAAAATGGCCATCTCAAAGCTTTGATTGAATGTGTTTGGGGAAATAGTGAGTGTGAGAGGGGGGTTAGTTGTCCTCCAATAACTGTTTACTATTAATAAGGGCACTAGCCCTTTCAATTTCCAATCGAATGAGCCCTTTTTGCAGTTTCTACAATAACGTTTTCTATAAAAACTTTTTATGCCCCCAGGGAATAACTTACAACCCTTGCCCTGAGGGCCGTAGGGGGTTGTCATCCTCAAAGATATAATTTTCAAAACTTTCAAAAACGTTGAAAAAATTGGCTATCTCAAAATTTTGATTGTATGTGTTTGGGTAAATGGTGAGCGTGAGAGGGGATTAATTGCCCTCCAATCATTTTAACTATTAAAAAGGGCACTAGCCATTTCAATTTCCAATCGAATGAGCCCTTGTTTCTACGACAACACTTTCTATAAAACCTTATATGCCCCCAGGGCCTAATTTACAACCCTTGTCCTGAAGGCTGGGGGGTTTGTCCTCCTCAAAGACCTAATTTCAAAAACTTTCAACTACGTTAAACAAAATGGCTATTTAAAAAATCTTCATTCAATGTGTTTGGGAAAAAAGTGGGCGTGAGAGGGGGGTTAGTTTCCCTCCAATCACTTTCGACTATTAAAAAGAGAACTAGTACTTTGAATTTTCAATCGAATGTACCTTTTTTCAAGTTTATACGACAAATATTTCGATAAAAACTTTACATGCCCCATGGGAATAAACTAGAGCCCTTGCCCTGAAGACGGTGGGGGGAGTTTCCTGCTCAAAGACATAATTTCAAGACTTTTCAACTGCGTTGAACAAAATAACTATCTCAATATTTTGATTGGATGTGTTTGGGGAAAGTGTGGTCTTGGAAGGTTTGTCAGATGCATTCCAATCACTTACAACTATCAAAAAGGGCACTAGCCATTTCAATTTCCAATGGAAGGAGCCCTTTTTGAAGTTTCTATGACAACACTTTCTATAAGAACCTTAAAAGCCTCCAGGGCATAACTTACCGCCCTTGCATTGAGGGCTGTGGGGGGGGGGGGGCTGTCAGACTTAAAGCCCTAATTTCCAGTATTTTAAACTACGTTGAATAAAATGGCTATCTAAAAATTTTCATTGGATGTGTTTGGGGAAAAGGTGGGCATGAGAGGGCGGTTAGTTGCTCTCCAATCACTTTCGACTACTAAAAAAGGCAATAGCCCTTTGAATTTCCAATCGAATGAGCCCTTTTTCAAGTTTCTACGACAATGTTTTTAATAAAAACATTATATGCCCCCAGGGCATAACTTGCAATCCTTGAAAGACTGAGCCTCTTCTGAAGTTAAACAACCATCCCTTCCATATAAAATTGAATGGGCAATAGCCCTTTCAATTTCCAATCGAATGAACCCTTTTTGTAATTTTTACAACACTTTCTATAAAAAATCATAGTCCACCCGGCCCTAACTGGCAACCCTTGCCCTGCGGACTGTGGGGGGGGGTGGTCATCGTCAAAAACCAAACTTCCAGAACTTTCAAATACGTTGAACAAAATGGCTATCTGAAATTTTTTAATGGATGTGTTCGGGGAATTGGTGGGTGTGAGAGGGGGTTGGTT
Organism: Artemia sp. Qi Xiang Cuo; assembly: GCF_049724085.1. Taxonomy (NCBI): domain Eukaryota; kingdom Metazoa; phylum Arthropoda; class Branchiopoda; order Anostraca; family Artemiidae; genus Artemia; species Artemia sp. Qi Xiang Cuo. The sequence continues at coordinate 7,427,075 of NC_142806.1, forward strand.
ACCCTCCAATCTCTTTCGACTATGAAAAAGGGCACTAGCCCTTTCAACTTCCAATTGAATTAGCTCCTTTTGAAGTTTCTAAAACAACGCTATCTATAAAAACCTTGAATACCTCCAGGGTATAACTTACAACCTTTGCCCTGGGAGCTCTGGGGGGTTTGTCATCTTCAAATGCATAATTTCCAGAACTTTCCACAACGTTGAACAAAATGGCTATCTTTAAGCTTCGATTGAATGTATTTGGGGGAAAGGTTGGTATGAGAGTAGGAGAAGGGGTCCCACTCCTAACCAGAGTGACCCTAACCGGAGTGACATCACATCCACAAGCCCATTGAAAACTACCAGGACGAGGTGACATCACTTAACCTCCAATGAATTTACCATGAATTTATGTAATAGGATGTTGTCGTAATCAACCTACGTAATGACTGTTTGTTATGGTTTCACACATTATAAATTTGGTGTTTGATGCTTTTGTATCTCAGTCAATAAATTGAATTTAATTATCAGTTGAATCAATATAATACAGAAACTTCAAAGATGTACGGTGTTCTCGATTGCAAATTCATTGGTTTAAAGAAGTCAGCTTGTGGTGTAATTTTTGAATGTGCATTTTTATTGTTGACTACAGATCATAGTGAAGTCTCTTGCTATCACTGACACATCAGCTATAATATGTATGCTTACAATAGAGACAGATGAAGCATGAAATTACGAATTATAAACAATATATGTTTATATGTTAGAGTGATTCCCACATTCTATGAAGGAGGGAAGGATCTATCCACGGTACAACAGGAAGTTGGAAAAATGTGTAGCTGTTTTGGTGTGACAACACTATATGCGAAAGGCAGTGTACCTAGTGATAAACTTTTAATTGTCAAATGCAAATCAAATATTCTATTATTAATTTTAAAAGATTTTAATTGTGAGATATTTCCGAATAAAATACCAATCCTGAGGACGAAGTTTGTTTTTTTAGCAGATGGGTTCCGATAGATATTCCTTCACGGAATACATGTATAAGATATCCCGGGAAGAAGAAGAACAACAAAACCCATGATATAGATTGGGATTACACCAAGTGGGTGATGAATGATGAAATATTATAATGTATGACAAGATTGTTAAAATTTGTTTATACCCCTGAAATGGAAATATATGACATCTGGGGAAAAAAACATGAATTATTTTATGAGAGATTTAAGGTGTTCATTTTTATTATGATATTCATCATGTAATTATTTCATTAAAAATATTTTATTGCATTACTTGCTATTGTTGAAATCAATATACACAATTTCTGTTTGTTATGGTTTCAACTGTATAAGTTGTTTGTACTTCATGTTTTATATGACAACTGAGCATAGTCGTCTATACACAAAAAAAGAGATAAAAATTACTTTTAGGAATTATTTAGACAGTAAAAAGTTAAAATTTCTAGATTGTGGTTGCTATAATACACAAGTCCCAATTTTCAATATAGAGGTTCCATTAAGAGTTATAAATGTGCAAGAAAAAAGTTATCAGAACGTCATATCAGACCTCATCTTTCGGGAGTTAGACAAGCTAACGGATTGAACATTCAATTCTGTCACTTTCTTGCTTAACATTATCAAATATGACATTTAGAATGTAATCTTTTTAGAAGCTCCCCATGGCCTACATGTTTCATCATTTTGAATTTTCTATTTACTAACCTTAGGCACTTACACTTCAACTGTTCATGCAAACATCCAGCTATAAAATCAATACTAAAAAGAAAATTACCATTATTTAAAAGAATTAAACTCTTCGAAACACCTATTTTCAAACACATTTTTGATTGACTAGTTTAAACGGCTAGATACAGTTTGAAAGACGTTGACGAAACGTTGAATTGTTCATTGTTCCTAAATAATGCGCAAACTTCAGACACAGAAATTAAATTTCAGGTGAATCTACAGAGTTTAAACTTTGTTCATTTTAAGCTTTTATTTCACATTTTTTATTATTTTTACAGATCGAGTTCAGAAGGACATTTGAGGTGAAATTTTATTTTTAAGATGAGTTTGAAAAAAATAAATAAATAGAGTTATTAATTTTAATGAAGGCAGATAGTTTGTCACTGCGCCAAAGAAAAAAGTTTATCGGGAGGACAAGTCAGAGTAGGGATATTCAAAAGATCATTATTTATTGGTTGTCACCTACAAGTTCAATATATGTTTCATCTTTTGAATCAGTTCCATAAAATAATTCATCTCGTTCTCTCTCCCGATACTAGAATTACTCTCTTCACATAGTTCATAAGCAGTTGCATAATCATTATCCCATTTTGAGACATACACAATTTTTACTCTGAAAACATTTAAGGTATAGTACAAATGGATTGCAAAAAACATGAAAATAGGGAGGACAACAAAATATCGGACAAATTTAATAACTGTATTTAGTGATTTGATGAGTTTGGGCTTATAAGTAATGCCTGAAAGGCCTTATTATTCCCCTCGTGCAAATTTAAGACAATGGGAGATTACACTCTTTTGGGGGACACATCGAAATGTTGAACAAATTTAGTTACTGAATTTAGTAATTTGATGAGTTTAGGCTTATAAATAACGCCTAAAGGGCCATATTTTTCTCCTCATATAAATTTTGGGTAACGAGAAACAACGCTTTTGGGGGGAGGGGCACACCGAAATGTTGAACAAATTTAGTATGCCTCGTTCATTGGAATAAAATGTTAGTAAAGCACAATCCGTATCCCCAAATTGACCCAAAGAGAATGCAAACATAGAATTGTCCACGATGCTTGCTCATAGACACTAAGCAACTGGAAGCTAACCCTAAAAGGTTAAATATTCTCTATGAAAATTTCCGAAAAACCATTTTCCGAAAAAACCAGGAAATTTCATACAAATATAAATTACTTAAATCTTTTCGATGGATTGCTTCATTGGACTTGGTTAAAAAAACTCTGAACATTCTTTGGGTATCCTAGAGCTAAACATGATCTATAAGTCGTAGATGAAAATGGAAGACAAGCTAAGACATGTTTATTGTTTTAAAATATATTTAGCAAACAAAAAATATTTGGAAAATATACATATTTACATATTTAAAAAAAAAGCTTAATCCATTTGATATGACGAAGAGCATGAGTTTAGGTCTTTGGATATCTGATACATTTTTCCATGTCAGGTATTTTTTCATGCACCTTTTGAGCGAAATATCTAACTTCATCTTCCGGATCATGTACTGATTGCAGGTATTTATTACATTTGAAGTCTTCTAAGTTGAATAATGCTATGTCTTTATCAAATTTTTCTAGTAAGAGTATATTAGTTGGCATGTTACCCTTAACATAAACAGCTTGCACACCGAAAAAACTGCATATTTCCTGAATTTCCTCATGTACATGTTTTATTTCAGAGCCATTTTCATTGCGTGGTCTTATGATTTTAACGTAAAAACCGTTTCGATTTATAAAATTTAATGTTGGACTCCATCATTTTTTCATACTTCTCCATGAAAATTATACTTTCAGATTCAGCATGTCGGAGAACACACTTTCAGGCTCAGCATGTCGGAGAACCCTAAAAGGTCATCCCTAAAAGGGTAAGTTAACCCTAAAAGGTTAAAGAATCTCTATAAAAATTACACTTTCAGATTGAGCATGTCAGAGAACTCCAAAATTACTTTTCGACTTTAGGTATATCCTAAAAAAAACAATATTATTCAAAGGCTTTATTTTATCAATTCAATACATGTTCTCTTCTTAATATTCCTTCTAAACCCATTTTCTTTTTCAATTTGGAGTGCACATCTTTTTCCCCTCCCAATATTAGTTTTTGACTTTATGTTTATCCCAACACAAACCAAGTTACGTGCGCGCTCACGTAACTTAGTGTAAATTAACCCTAAAAGGTCAACTGATCTCCATGAAAATTATACCTTCAGATTCAGCATGTCAGACAACACACTTTCAGGTTCAGCATGTCGGAGAACCCTAAAAGCTCATTCCTAAAAGGGTAAGCACGCACGTAACCTAGTGTAAATTAACCCTAAAAGGTCAAACAATCTGCGAACACACTTTCAGGTTCAGTATGTCGGAGAATCCTAAAAGGTCATCCCTAAAAGGGTAAGTTAACCCTAAAAGGTTAAAAAGTCGCTATGAAGTGATTTAATGCATAAAATAAACTAGATAGTGTTGACGACTAGTTATAGATTACCATTGGGACAGTTGCGTAGCGTCTCTGAGCAAGCATCGTGTGCAATTCTATGTTTGAATTATCTTTGGGTCAATTTGTGGATACGGATTGTCCTTTACTAACATTTTATTCTAATGAACGAGGCATACTAAATTTGTTCAACATTTCGGTGTGCCCCCCAAAAGAGCGTAATTTCTCGTTACCCAAAATTTATACGAGGACAACAATATGGCCTTTTGGGCGTTATTTATAAGCCTAAAATCATCAAATCACTAAATTCAGCTGCTAAATTTGTTCGACATTTCATTGTGTCTCCCAAAAGAGCGTAATCTCTCATTACCCTAAATATTTATTTGAGAAATATTAAGGCCTTACAGGCATTATTTATAAACCCCCACTCATTAAATCAATAAATTCAGTTACTAAATTTGTCAGACAATTCGTTGTCCCCCCCTATTTTCATGTTTTTTGCAATCCATTTGTACTATACCTTAAATATTTACAGAGTAAAAATTGTGTATGTCTCAATATGTGATAATGATTATTATACTGCTTCTGAACTATGTAAATAGAGTAAATCTATTATCAAGAGAGAGAACATGATGAATTATTTTATGGAATTGATTCAAAAGATGAAACGTATATTGAACCTGTAGGTGACACCCCATAAATAATGATCTTTTTAATATCTCTACGCTGGCTTCCCCTCCCGATAAACTTTCTTCTTTGGCTCAGAGACAAACTATCTGCCTTCATTTCAATTAATAACTCTATTTATTTTTTTTCAAATCCATTTTAAAAATAATACTTCACCTCAAATGTCCTTCTGAGCTCAATCTGCAAAATAATAAAAAATACGAAAAAAAAGCTTAAAATGAACAAAGTTTAAACTCTGTAAATTCACCTGAAATTTAATTTATGTGTCTGAAGTTTACGCATTACTTAGGAACAAAGAAAAATTCAACGTTTCGTGAACTTCTTTCAAACTGTATCTAGCCGTTTAACTTAGTCGGTCAGAAAATGTGTTTGAAAATAGGTGTTTCGATGTGTTTAATTTTTGTAAATGGTGGTGACTTTCTTTTTAATATTGATTTTATTGCTGGATGTTTGCATGAAAAGCTGAATCGTAAGTGCCTAAGGTTAGTAAATAGAAAAGTTATAATGAGGAAACATTTAGGCCATGGGGAACTTTTAAAAAGATAACATTCTAAATGTCATATTTGATAATGTTAAGCAAAAAAAGTGTCAGAATTGAATGTTCAATCCGTTCGCTTGTCAACTCCCGAAAGATGAGGTCTGATATGACGTTCTGATAACTTTTTCTTGTAAATTTATAACCTCTTAATGGAGCCTCTATATTGAAAATTTAAACTTGTGTATTATAGAGACCACAATCTAGAAATACTAACTTTTTCCTGTCTAAATAATCCCTAAAAGTAATTTCTGTCTCTTCCTTTGTGTATCGACAACTATTCTCCGTTGTTATATTAAACATGAAGTACAAACAACTTATACAGTTGAAACCACTACAAACAGAAATTGCGTAGCTTGATTTCAACAATAGCAAGTAATGCAATAAAATGTTTTTATTGAAATAATTACATGATGAATATCATCATAAAAATGAACACCTTAAATCTCTCATAAAGTAATTGTTTTTTCTACAAATGTTTTTTTTTCCAGATGTCATAAATTTCAATTTCAGGGGTATACACAACTTTTAACAACCTTGTCATATATTATAATGTTTTATCAGTCATCACCCACTTGGTGTGATTCCAATCTATATCACGGATTTTGTTGTTCTTCTTCTTCCTGGGATATCTTATGCATGTATTCCGAGAAGGAATATCTATCGGAACCCATCTGCTAAAAAATCGAACTTCGTCCTCAGGATTGTGTATTTTATTTGGAAATATCTCACAATTGAAATCTTCCAAATTGAACAATGGAATATTGGATTTGCATTGGACAATTAAAAGTTTATCAGTGGGTACATTGCCTTTCATGTATAGTACTGTGACACCGAAAACACTACATATTTCTCCAACCTCCTGATGTACCGTGGATAGATCCCTCCCTCCTTCATAGAATAGGGGATCACTCTATCATATAAGCCTAGTTCGTTTATAATTCGTAATGTCATACTCCACCTGTCTCTATTGTAAGCATACACATTATAGTTGATGTGCCAGTGATAGTAAGAGACTTCACTATGATCAGTCAACAATATAAAATGTAGTCAACAATAAAAATGTGCATTCTAAAATTACACCACAAGCTAACTTCTTTAAACCAATGAATTCGTAATCGAGAACACGGTACATCTTTGAAGTATCTGCATTATATTGATTCAACTGATAATTAAATTCAATTAATTGACTGAGATACAAAAGCATCAAACACCAAAGTTATAATGTGTGAAACCATAACAAACAGTTCTTACGTAGGTTGATTTTGACAACATCTTATTACATAGATTTAAGGTAAATTCATTCGGAGGTCAAGTGATGTCACCTCGTCCTGGTAGTATTCAATGGGCTTATGGTTGTGACGTCACTCCGGTTAGGAGTGGGACCCCTTCTCCTACTCTCATGCCCACCTTTTCCCCAAACACATTCAAACAACCCCCCCCCCCCACAGCCCTCAATGCAAGGGTTTTAATTTATGCCCTGGGGGCATATAGGGTTCTTACAGAAAATTTTGTCGCAGGAACTTCAAAAATTGCTCATTCCATTGGAAATTGAAATAGCTAGTTCCCTTTTTAATAGTCAAAAGTGATTGGAACGCATCTAACAACCCTTCCAAGACCACAATTTCCCCAAACACATCCAATCAAATATTAAGATTGTCATTTTGTTCAACGTAGTTGAAAAGTCTGGAAATAATGTCTTTGAGCAGGACACCTGCCCCCCCCCCCCACAGTCTTCAGGGCAAGGGTTGGTGGTTATGCGCTTGGGGTATGTAAGGTTTGTATTGAAAGCTTTGTCATAAAAGCATAAAAAATAGCTCATTCGATAGGAAATTCAAAGGGCTAGTGCCCTTTTTAATAATCGAAAGTGATTGGAAGAAAACTAACCCCCCTTTCACGCTCACTTTTGTCCCAAACACATCCAATGAAGAATTTTTAAATAACTATTTTGTTTGACGGAGTTGAAAGTTTTTAAAATTAGGTCTTTTAGGAGGATATCCCCCCACCCAGCCCACAGGGCAAGGGTTGTAAATTAGGCCCTGGGGGCATATAAGGTTCTATAGAAAGTGTTGTCGTAGAAACAAGGGCTCATTCGATTGGAAATTGAAATAGCTAGTGCCCTTTTTAAAAGTTAAAATGATTGGAGGGCAACTAACCCACTGTCGTGCTCACCATTCCCCCAAACACATACAATCAAAATTTTGAGATAGCCAATTTTTTCAACGTTTTTGAAAGTTCTGGAAATTATATCTTTGAGGATGACAACCCCCTACAGCCCTCAGGGCAAGGGGTATAAGTTATGCCCTGGGGGCATATAAAGTTTTAATAGAAAGTGTTGTTGTAGAAACTGCATAAAGGGCTCATTCAATTAGAAATTGAAAGGGCTAGTGCCCTTATTAATAGTCAACAGTGATTGGAGGGCAACTAACCCCCCTCTCACACTCACCATTTGCCAAGCACATTCAATCAAAGCTTTGAGATGGCTATTTTGTTCAACGTAGTTGAAAGTTCTGGAAATTATGTATTTGAGAATGACAAACCCCCCAAAGCCCCCAGGGCAAAGGTTGTAAGTCATGCCCTGGGAACATCCAAGGTTTGTATAGATAGCGTTGTCTTAGAAATTTCAAAAGAGGCTCATTCCATTGTAATTTGAAAGGGCTAGTGCCCTTTTTATTAGTAGAAACTGATGGGAGGGTAACTAACCCCCTCTCACACCCAAAATTTCCCCAAACACATCCAATCAAAATTTGGAGATAGTCATTTTGTTGAACGTAGTTTAAAGGTCTGGAAATTCACTTTTTGAGGATGACAACCCCCCCCCCTTCACAGCTCTCAGAGCTAAGGTTGTCGATTGGAAATTGAAAGGGCTATTGCCCTTTCAATTTTTTATGGAAGGGATGGTTGTTTAACATCAGAACAGGCTCAGTCTTTCTCACCAAAAAAAGACTATGTCAATATAAAACAAACAGAAATTAATCAAAAAAACTTTTTGCCCAAAATAAGTTTTTCAAAAAAAAGTGAAGAACTCCATTAAACCAAAAATGAACTAAAATAGAATCAAATAATTTACCAAGCCTGGGGGCATTTAAGGTTTTTATAGAAAGTGTTGTCGTAGAAACTTCAGAAAGGGTTCATTCGATTGGAAATTTAAATGGCTAGTTCCCTTTTTAATAGTCGAAAGTGATTGGAAGGCAACTGACACCCCTTTCACTCCCACTATTTACCCAAACAAATCCAATCAAAATTTTTATATAGCCATTTTTCAACGTAATTGAAAGGTCGACACAACCCCCCAGGGCCCGGGGGCATATATGGCTCTTATGGAAGGAATGCTCGTATAAACTTAAGAGAGGGCTCATTTGATTAAAAATTGAAAGTTCTAGTTCACTTTTTAAGCTTAAAAAGACATTGAAGGGTAACCAGCTCCCCCCAAAACCCTTTTTTCCCAAATGCATCCAACAAAATTTGAAGATAGCTATTTTGTTATAAATAGTTGAAAGGTCACATAACAAACATTCTGGTGTCAATACAACACCCCAGGGTCCAGGGGCAGGTGTTGTAAGTTATGCCTTGGAGGAATATATGGTTCTTATTGAAGAGATGCTCGTAAAAACTTCAGAAAAGTCTTATTTGATTGGAAATTGAAAGTTCTAGTTCAGTTTTTTAGATTCAAAAGAGATTAGAGGGCAACTAGCCCCCCCCCACGCCCGTTTTCCCCAAATGCATCCAATAAATATTTTGAGATAGCCATTAGGCCTAAGTTAGAAATTGCTCAAAGTCAGATAACAAAACTCAGGTGTCGTCACAACCCCTTGGGGCCCGGGGGTAAGCTTGTAAGTTATGCCATGGAGCATATATGGTTCTTATGAAAGAGATACTCATATGAACTTCAATTTGGACTCATTTGATTGGAAATTGAAAGTTCGAGCTCACTTTTTAATAGTCAAAAGAGGTCCAAGGGCAGACAGTCCCCCCCCCCCGCCCCCTCCCTCGACGTTTTTTTTCCAAATTCATCTGATGAAAATTTTGAGATAGACATTTTCTTAAAAATAGTTCAAAGGTCGGATAAGAAAAATTTCGGTGCCAATACAACCCCCCAGGGCCCAGAGGAAGCCGTTCTAAGTTATTCCCTAAGGACATTTATGGTTCTTATGAAAAGGATGCTTGTATAAACTTCATAGAGGGCTCATTTGATTGGAAATTGAAAGTTCTAGTTCATTTTTGACGAGTCAAGAGAGTCAAGGGCAACTAGCCCCCCTCACGCCCTTTTTTTCCTAAACCCATATGCTACAAATTTTGAGATAGCCAGTTTTTTGGAAATTGTTCAAAAATTAGATAACAAAACTCCCCCAGGGCCCGGGGGATAGGCATTTTAAGTGTTGTCCTGGGGGCGTATATGGTTCTTATAAAAGGGATGCTCGTATAAACTTCAAAGAGGGCTCATTGGATTAGAAATTGAAAGTTCTGGTTCAATTTTTAAGAGTCAAAAGATATCTGAGGGAAACTAGCCCCCCCCCCCCCTTCCCACACACCCTTTTTTCCCAAAGTCCATCCGATAAAATTTTTATAATAGCCATTTCACTAAAAATAGTTCAATGGTCAGATAAGAAAAATTCCTGTGTCGACGCAACCTCCCAGGGCCCAAAAGCAGGCGTTATGAGTAATGCTCTAAGCGCATATATAGTTCTTATGGAAGGGATGCTCGTATAAACTTCGGAGACGGTTCATTTGTTTGGAAATTGAAAGTTTTTGTTCACTTTTTAAGAGTCAAAAGAGATCGGAGGGCAACTAGCCCCTCTCTCCATGCCCTTTTTTCCTCAAACCCATCCGATAAGAACTTTGAGAGCTCCATTTTTTTAAAATAGTTCAAAGGTCAGATAACAAAAATTGCAGTGTCGACACATCCTCCCAGGGCCCGGGGGCAGGCATTGTAAGCTATTTCCTGGGGCTGTATGTGGTTCTTATGAAAGGGATGCTCTTATAAATTTCAGAGAAGGTTCATTTGAATAGAAATTCAAAGTTGTAGTTCATTTTCTCAGAGTGAAAAAAAATCGAAGGGCAACTAGCCCCTCCCGCCCTCCATGCGTTTGGGTTTATTGGATGAATAAACCCATCCGATAAAATTTGAGGTGACCATTTTGTTAGACTGCGGGGTCAACAAAAACCCCCGAGGGCCCAGGGACAGGCGTTGTAAGTTTTACTCTGGGGATATATATATATGGTTCTTATAGAAGGGATGCTCGTAAAACTTCAGAAAGGGCTCATTTGATTGAAAATAGAAAGTTCTAGTTCACTTTTAAAGAGTCAAAAGAGACCGAAGGCTAATTATCCCACCCCCCGCCCTTTTTCCCCAGACCCATCCGATAAAAAATTTGAGATAGCCATTTTATTAAAAATAGCTCAAACACCAGATTATAAAAGCTCCAACGGTGACAAAAACCAATTTTTTCACTTTGATATTGTCACTTTGATACCAGTTTTGGTACTTTGATGAACATTTAATTTTTTCTAAAGTTTGATTTTGAAATAAGGAATTTTTAAAAACTTGAGACTTTTTACAATCAAAAACAAATAAAAATTAATAAAAAAAACATTACGAAAAATTAATTTTTCAAAGAAAAATAAAGGACATTTTATACTTAAGCTCAGCAGATACAAATACCTTTTAAAATCCCTACTCAACACGACCAGAAAGTACTATTAAAGAATAAATTAATAAATAGATCTTAAAACGCGTGAAACTAAAATTTAATATGCAAATCTAGCTTGAAACGAACAAAAATCAGCACAAACAAGAGTTTGGGAATCACCTCCTTCTCTCAATTTAAAAGTCTAAAACCTACTGCGTCATTGGCGCTTTACTGAAAACTATATGTGTTTTGAACAGTCTTGGAAAGTATAAACAACATCAAACTGAATATTTGATGTATAGTGATATTAATCGTTGAAAGATCCATCAGTTCAAGTAATTATTTCACTGTAATTTATTTTCATTTTCAATGCTGTAAGAACTGGAAAAGAAAATATTTGTAACATAACTTGTTTTCAGTTAAACGACAATAGGCAGTAGGCTTTTGGTTTTTATTTACAGTTAAGGAAGGAAGTAGTATCCAAACACTTGTTTGTAGTGAAACTATATTCGTCTTGAACAACTTTAAAAAGAGCTAATAAATTAAACTGAATATTTGATGTATAATGATATTAATTTCTGAAAGCTCATCAGTTCAAAATGTTACTATAATTTTTAATTTTATTTTCAATGTTAAGTACAAAAGAAAATATTTGTCATAAAATTGGTTTTCAGTAAAGCGCCAATAACAGAGTAGGTTTTAGATTTTTACAGTGAGAGAAGGAGGTGATGCCCAAACTCTTGTTTGTAGTGGTTTTTGTTTGTTTTAAGCTTTATTTACATATTCAATTTAAGTTTCACTCGTTTAAAGATTTATTTATTAATTTAAATTAATATCTATTGTATGTTTTTTTGCATTTATTGTTTATTTAATTTATTTTAGTTTTAAGTTTAATTTATAATTCAATAGGAAAATATATTTTTTCGTTTTAAGCTTGATTTTTATATTCAATCTAAGCATTACTCGCTTTAAAATCTATTTATTCATTTATATTATTACCTGTTGTATGTTTTTTGCTATGATTGTTTATTTAATTTCTGTTCGTTTTGGGTTTCATTTATTCTTTAATAGTAGTTTCTGGTTGTTTTGCGTTTGAATTTTAACAGGTATTTGTATCTGCTGAGCTTAAGTTTAAAATGGTATTTACTTTTCTTTTAAAAAGTTATTTTTCGGAAAGTTTTTTTTTTTAATTAATCATATTAAATGGACTTTTTAAACAAAGCAAAATTTATTTTGGCCAAAAAAGGTATTTGATGAGGTTTAGTGCGGTGGGGGAATAAATCCTAGGGAAGAATACCTCAACTGCCTGCCTCCCCAGTTGACACCCTTGGGGGCTGCTTACTTTTAAAAATCATATATACCATACGGAAAATGTTATGTGCACCGAACCATGTGTGGTACAGCGAAGTACATTATAGTATATGCGTGCCGCAACCCAGTGTGGATTGTACCGTGCGGGGGGAGGGGGATTAAACGATGTACTAACTATCTACTTTCAAAAATTACGCATAAGATTTAGTGGATGCCATGCGTGACAGAAGTATGCCCTGCGTGACGCAAGGATACACGTCTAAGCAGAAGTATGCTAATTGTGGAGGGCCCAATGCGTCACAATATAAGTGGCGCACCCCATCATAGGGAAATTCCTCGATTCCGATTCGTTAAGAACTTCTATTCTGTTTCTACGAATAACTATTTGAAAATAGACCCAATCATGGATAGGAAGCTATACGTGTCGACATTAACAAAATCTTATCCGTGAAATTGTCTGGTCCCATTACAAATTTATGGGTCTATATAATAGTTCTAGGCCCAGCATGTCCTTTCTTTCAATTTTTTTTTAGAAAGGGAGGAGGGCTAATCCGAATTAGGACATCTATGCTCCGGCAGACCGTTTCTCCATATATTCTGCCAAGAGTTTAGGCTTTTTCTTTTCCACTTCTGGTTCATACTAAGGAGATATATATCCCTGGAGTTTGCATCCTTTAACAGGGAGAATTATGAAGTTTTTATATTGGAGATTTGATGTAATATTTTTTCCAGGTATAAACTTCCAATCAGTTACACCAACCTTAACCCCCTCCCACTGACAAGGGTGCCAATTATGGGCCTTTTATTTCAACTAAATGGGTGTTCATCAAAGTGGTAGAAATTTTAACATTTAGCCTAAGTTGGGAACATAACCCCAACATTCACTGGCGGATACGGGGGGGGACACACCCCCTCCAAGATTTTTATGGCACCCTCTTTCCCCGTTTTTTTCTTTTTTCACTATTTTTTATAATAAATTTGTCATTTCGGTTAATCATTGGCACCTTTGCCACATTGTCCCCCCCCCCAAGATTTTGCTCATGGGCGTGCTTTTGAAATCGGGCCTCCCCCAAGATTTTTTTCTAGATCCAACCGCAAAAACTAATAAGATGATTATTAAAAATTTTAAATGGTTGTCCAAAGGACCTAGGATGCAGCGATGTTGATATGAAATGTCTCAGACTCTCACCCCTGCTCCAATCTCAGTGATGAGAGGGGTTCTAGTTTCTAGCAGGGTATCTATAAGAATTCTGAGTGACAGAAACGTGAATTGTGAGTGACACAGATTACGTCTATCAGGTACCATAAATGGTCGTATATTTATGTACGCTATATTTATGTAGCATAAATAGCTACTAAAAAATGTGAGTGACACAAATTATGTCTATCATGTACCATAAATGGTCCTACATTTATGCACATTTATGTACGGTACATTTATGGAGTATAAATAGCCTACAAGAATTGTGAGTGAAACAAATTACGTCTATCATGTAGGCTACCATAAATGGTTGTACATGTATTTAACATAAAAGGCTTATAAGAATTGTGAGTGAAACAGATTAGGTATATCATGTATCATAAATGGTCGAACATCTATATACATCTATGTACGGTACATTTATGTACCATTTATGGCTTATAAGAATTGTTAGTGAAACAGATTACGTCTATCATGTACCATATATGGCTTATGAGAATTGTGAGTGACACAGATTACGTCTACCATGTACCGTTAATGGTCGTCTCGAAAAATCGGCTAGCCACATCCGCAAGAATTGATTTTACGAAGCATTTTTTTTTCATTAGGGGGGGGATGAACAGAAGAAAACAAAAATAATGAAATACAATAAATAACTGGAAAAATCATAAGTTAATATTTCAGGAAGAGAGCTCTGGCACATAAGGTCCCAATCCCATCAATGTGTCTAGAGTTTTTTTCTTTTGGTGTGGGGGAAGGGCTATGTAATAAAGATGTATACAATGAAGTTTCATTCAAAGCACAAGAAATAAAGTATGTTTTTTCTAAAATTTAGACAAAAAGCCATTACAGACTAGACAGAAAGGAATTTTAAACACGTGTAGGCTACTCGTGGGTGGATTTGGAGCAAAGTCTTGGGGAAGGCGCCAATTAACGAAATCTTGCAGGGGAGGGGCAATGTGACAAAGATGTCAATAAGTGATCAAATTGACCAATTTATTCTAAAAAAGGAGAGTAAAAAAACAAGGAATGAGGGTGCCAGGAAAAATCTTGGGCTGGGCTACTAAAATTATAGTTTTTCCTTTTCATTGTTTGTCAATTTTCCCACCAATATATAGTCAAACTATGCCTTTGCAAAGTGCCCCTATACCGGAACAGGACTACCCGATTCTCGCACCTTTGAACAAATAAATTTGACGGAAATAACACTGTAATAAACATGCACGAATGAGCTTCAAAATAGATTATATCAATAAATTAAACTATGCAAATTTTTTTATGTTGTTTTACCTGGAATACTAAACAAAATTTATGTTGAATATTGAGCAATTTATTCCTTTGACTATAGAAGTGGCCAATGTTACTTATAAAATTGGGATTTTTTCGATTGATGAAACATCCTAGATACCAATATGAAATAATGCTGATAGTAATTTTTTTTTTAATTCGGGCCCAGTCATCGTTTTTATTGTTGAAAGGAGTTAAAATAAATATAAACATTTCAAAATGACAAGACTCCCATGTCCTTTTAAACACTATCAATATTAATAATTACCTAGAGCACACTGCTTTTCCACTCTTTCCGGTTATTAATTATTTAAACGAAATTGTATAAATAAACGAAAAACTTTTATTAAAACAGTGAATAAATGTGTATACTAATAAAAGCTCAAATACTTCCGCTTCACAACCTTTAGCAGCGGAAAAAGGAGATAGGTTGCGTATATACCTAATACAAGGAAGTCCCCAGGAGGCCTGGCCTCCCCAAAATCCCAAACTTCCTCAAACTTCTGGGCAATTTCGCTCAAACTACCAAAAAAATATTTTTTATTCCCCTCCCCCTCCGAAAAAAAACTTTCGTACGTGCAAAAATTAGAACATTAAATTTCTGCATGGCTTGGTTGTATAGTCTAATTTTTCCTTTGTCTTCGGTTGATATAGGATTCCGAACAGGAAGCTGATAGATCTGGGCTTTCATTAGGATAAATTAGTTTAAAAAAAAATCACAAAAGAATTTTTTCAAAGAAAAGTTAAGAGTTGCATTAAACAAAAAGTAAGCAAAAATAAAATCAAATTATTTTCTACCATAAAACTACCTAAAATTGCCATCAATACATAAATGAAACCCAATACGAACAGAAATCATGGTTGCAGCGGCAGCTGCAACCTAGTAAAGAGCGAACCACGGCCCATAGTAACCAAAAGTTAAAAAACGCGTTTAGAAAAATAATACTGCCTAGTAAAAAAAAATTTCCATCTGACACTGATTCAGAATGGTAACTATCATTTCAGTTCGTGTAAAAATAAAAATTTATTGGGAAAAGAAATTTATGGTTATTTCGAAAAAAAACCTGAAACCTCTCGAAACTGGCGTCAGATCAAAAAAAAAAGTGTACCATTGGAATCAGCATAATCGTAAACATTATTCAGGGAAATTAAAGTACCCAACTTTTAGAAACAGGAAAAATCACTTTTCTGTAGGGGTAGCAATGATCTGTCTCCCTTTTTTTCCAGGGCTAGCGGTTTACCAGAACATCATAAGAGAGATGCTTAATGGCTTATTAGAAAGCTGTTTCTCATAT
This sequence comes from Artemia sp. Qi Xiang Cuo, assembly GCF_049724085.1. Classification (NCBI taxonomy): domain Eukaryota; kingdom Metazoa; phylum Arthropoda; class Branchiopoda; order Anostraca; family Artemiidae; genus Artemia; species Artemia sp. Qi Xiang Cuo. Next base: position 7,443,181 of record NC_142806.1, read on the forward strand.
CTACGTGCTTCTTATAAATTTCACTATCTGCAAGTTCCATATGGCACAAAAATGGCACATTATGTGCCATTTCTCAAGGGGTGGGGCTAGCGGGCTACAAAAACATCGTAGACAGATGTTTAATAGCTCACATTAAAGCTATTTCTCATATCTACGTTTTATTTTATAAATTCTTCCACTTGCAGCTGCCAAATGGCACTAAAAAGGGCACTATTCATGCCATGTCTTAAGTGGAAAAGCTAAAAACCAACAAAGAGAAAAATAAAAAAAAAAACAAACAAACGAGACTGTGGCCAGTGGAGAGAAAAGAAAAGACAAATGCAAAACAACGCCGATATTTCGCCTGTATCCAAACAAGGCGTCTTCAGAAAGAAAGAAACACAAGAAGAACAGGATATAAAAAACAAAACCAAGATAAAACTAAAAACCAATAAAACCACCACCAAAAAAAAATATGTACAATTGGCGCAAACTGATCCACGTAGGGAAAAGATGCTATTATAGAGTTACTTCAGTGAGGACACCAGAGTAACTGAATTACTCTGGAGTTACTCTGGTGTCCTCACTGAAGTAACTCTATAATAGCATCTTTTCCCTACGTAGATCAGTTTGCGCCAATTGTACATTTTTTTTTTTTTTGGTGGGGGTTTTATTGGTTTTTAGTTTTATCTTGTTTTTTTTTTCCTGTTGTTGTTGTGTTTCTTTAGTGCTGAAGACGCCTTGTTTGGATACAGGCGAAATATCCCCGTTGTTTTGCAATTGTCTTTTCTTTTCTCTCCACTGGCCACAGTCTCGTTTGTTTGTTTTTTTTTTAGATTTTTCTCTTAGTTGGTTTTTGCCATGGCTGGCCAGTTCGGCTTAAGATCTTTCATTAGTGGAAAAGCTAGGGGCTAGTGGACTGCCAGAACTTCTTAGAGATGTTTAATGGCTGATTTGAAAGCTATTGCTCATATCTACGTGATTTAAATCAGTTTTGCCATTCGTAGCTTCCAAATAGCACAAAAAACGGCACCTTTTGTGCCACTTATTAAGTTGAAAAGCTTTGAAATATAAAACGGTACCTTTGTAATAATTATGTTCCAAAACCCTCAACTGAAGATTTACAAGGGACCCTTCCCGTATACTCCCCCTCCCAGCCCCCTTAGTAATTCCCATTAGTCTGTTGGGAGAATTTACTATAAACTCTTTAACACGGTCAGAATCAAAAGCCAAATACCATGTTTAAGAAAAAAACTGCCTAGTGGAAACAAATTGCCATCTGACACTGATTGAGGAATGTTAACTATTATTTCGGTTCGTCTTAAAAGTAAAAGTTTTTTTGCGAAAAGAAATTTATGATGATTTCAAAAAAAAAGCCTGAAACCCTTAGAAAATGGCGTCAGATCAAAATGAAAAGTGTACCATTGGAATCACCATGGTCGAAGTCGAAACTCTTGCACATAGTATTTACAGTCCCCCTCCTTGAACAACAAAGGAAATGACTTTCCTTGTTGTAGCACTGATGCGTCTCCCGTTTTTTTTTTTAGCAGGTCTAAGGGGGGATCAGAACATCACAGAGATGTATAATAGCTGATTCGAACGGAAATTAAATTTTCTAGTGTTCTTTTGAAGTAACCAAAAATATTGGAGGGCAACTAGCCCCCCCTCCCTGAAGGCCCCCCTCCCCAAAGTCATCCAATCACAATTTTGAGATAGTTATTTTAATCAGCATAGTTCAAAGGTCAAATATCTTTGGTTTTGGTGATGATACGACCCTCCATACTCCCTGGAGAAAGGGCTGCACACTGTATTGGTATCGGGCGTAATTATATGACGCGTATCGGCGTGAGCGTATTGCTATTGGGGGTATTGATATCGCATTTGTCTAGACAGATGTTTAATAGCTCATATAAAAGATATTGCTCATATCTACGTGAGTGGCGCAATTTCGTCAAAATCCCGAGGTGGGGGGGAGGGGGGGGGAAAGTTGGATCCAATTTTTCCAAATCAAGTGAAAATGGAAAAATGAGCCATATATTATCATAGAGGCAAAGATATACTAAATAAAACTGACCTGTTTCTCTGAATTCCTGAATTATGAAGGCTTATCTTAGTTTTGACAAGATTTTTTTGGCAGAAACAAAATTTCAGCCGGGGGCAAAATGAGGTCTGGGGGGCAAACTTGGGTCTGAAGGGGGCAGTTGCCTCCCCCTGCACCATATCAACTACCCCCTTTCTACAGCTTTCCTAAAAATTCCACCATCACCGATTAACTTAAAAACACACAGAAAATTGGTAGCATTAGTCTGTGCCCTCTTGAAAGAAAAGTTACTGGTACTTATGTATTATACAAACAAACTCAAGAAGGGCTGTTAGGTTAATCATAATGAAAGATGCCATAACATGATAAAAATATAATACTTTAGTTTATGTAATAATATAATTTGAGCTAAATATTTGCACATTAAGGAGGGGGGGGTAAAATAAATCTCAGAAAGGGTTTAAAAACCTAATTCAACCTAACCTTACCCCACCCCCCTAATGTGGAAATATGTATTCCAAAATGCTACCTTATAGATCAATCCAATAATCTGTATGCTGTTCAATTACTTTGCGGTTATTAAAAAATATTTAATTCTACGGTTATGTTTTTAAGATAATTTTAATTGTATATGAAAAGTTACTGATGTCACAACTAGTGTAAAATTATGAAATTTTTATAGATTAGTTTGTTGTTGTCAGGCTTCATACTCACTTTTCACTCCTAAGTCAATATTCCAGTTTTTAATACTTGATTTTTGTGTTTTCAGTAAATCCCTAGTTTTCTGTAATACTAGAAGCACAGGGAAACATAATTATTTGGTTTGTTTGTACTAGTTTGATTGATACACATTAGATAGTTTATGAAGCAATAATTTTTGTCCGTTTTAAGTTTCAACTTCGCTCTTTACTTCCCATGGAAAAACTTTGTTTTTTTTAGATTAATTACAATAAATAAATGATTCAAACTCAGGACGAGCAGAAACTAAGATTACTAGGGCTGACGGCCCCAGTGCCTTCTAAAGACCAGCACATGATTTGCACTTCACTGAAAACAATCTGTATTTTGAGCAGAATGTTTCTATTTCTCATAATATAAAAAAAAGAACGTCATCCTAACAAAGATCACTGAAAAAATGAATGTGGATTAACAGATCAATATAAAAATCCTTTCATTTTCCTATAAGAATCCATATTTTGGCTTACTATTTATATGTCGAACAAAAGTTTTCAGCAATGTTAAGCAATATACGCCCTTTTAAAAATTTGGACACACACAGTGTTTCTTGATTTAGTTTTACACCTACTCAAGTTTCCCCCAAAAATAAAACTTGAATCCCGTTTGAAAATATTGCTATGTTATTTTAGCAACCTGGATGCACTTATAGTTTTAGATTTAGTTTAATTTTAAGAGCAGAAGTTATAATAGTAGTAGCCCTGAAAGTTTCAACTTAAAACCATCAGTCGTTCTTGATATTGCTGAAACGTTTTATTGACAACCAGCCTACGCAGAGTGCCCTTTGACTTCGTTCTAAAGTAACATATACCTTTGGTGAAAGCTTCTACTTTATACCCTATTCTCTACCCTAATCCTGCCTCAAAATGTTGCCAACCTGGATGAATTTAAGCTATTTTGAATTCGTTTGTTAGTCATTTTCATTTAATTTGGTGATTTTCTACAAAAGTGGCTGGCATTTTATTTATGGTTCGTTTTGCTGTGGTGAAAAGTTGGTGACTTTAATATTTTGTTTCTTTTTTATTATATCTTACAAAACTATGGCGTTATTTTGGGCTTGTCGAAGTCTTTTTGGCACTCCGGTTCGCAACAGTTACAAATTCAAAATAAATATCACGTCTCATGCATGCTAGCAACGGACTGAGCCTCAGAAACGGTATAGAAATAATTCTTCAGATAAAGTAAGCATAGCCACACATGAATATAGACTAAGCCGCCTAGGCTAGGTTTTTTCAAGGAACTGAGCAATTTCCCAGGGAAAGGGAAGATAGTCTAATCTTCTGCTCTTGAAATTTTATTTTTGTCTGATACTTTTTTATTTAATGTGACGATGTCAAGCAAGAACTACCTTGCAGCCAAACGTGGTACAATACATAATGGTAAATGTATACCAAACTTTGAAAGCAGTGAAAGTTATCTTCTTTTCAGAATTGCATAAAATGATTCATTTTACGGTACTCAAGTACTTAACGGACTCTTTTATATAGTGCAAGTTTGGTTAATGTTAATGAAATGAAATAAAATAGGATGAATATATAATAGTTTAGAAACAAATTTGGGCTACATATTTGCACATTAGGGGGAAGGTGGGGGATAAAGCATACCATATATTAAATACATAGCCTAATCTAACCTAGGTATATTTTCCCCCCTTAAACCCCAAAAAACAACAGTTTAAATATAGTTCCTGGAGTGAGAAACTTTTTGTTTATATCCCACAAGGCAGCGTAAACCTGTTTTTCATCACGCGTCTCGGTCTATTTCGTGACTGGTTTCCATTGCAGTCAGGGTTGCCACGGGGAGTACCAAAGTACTATTTCAATACTTTTAAATCAAAGGAGTACTTTTGGAATAATTTCTGCGAAAGTAGTACTTTTTTTATACTTTTTGTTAAAAAAGGTACTTTCTGCTAAAAGTAGTGCTTTTTTAAAATTTAATGTTCAAGAAATCAACTTGCTAATTAGCTTGTTCTCTTGTTATGTTAACAAATAGACGCTACATTATATTACAGGCTACAGACAGACAGCTTTTAGGTTTTTGTTCAGTCACACATTAGATAAACATCTAAAAAGAAGAATTATGCATAGATAGACTGAATATAGGTAAATATTATTTTGAAAAGGTTTGGTGGTAAAGATTATAAGAAGCTATTTCAAAATAGAACATTATAATATAGGCACTCAATTATTAAAGTATTAAAGGTGGGGGCTTCGGTGCCTACCCTCTTCCTGAAATCCTAGACTCAAAAGACGCTCTTAAATCAAAGATTTTAAAACCAGTAGTTATATAGAATACCTCTGTTTTGTTGATGTTTTACAAAATATTTTGAATATTATTTAGCCAAATACGTTTGATAAAATTATTAATGCCCTATATTTAGGAAATGTTCTTCTCAACCTTAAGCCCCAACCTCCTCCCCAATGTGGAAATATACAGCCCAAATTATATGTATCCTATCTTTCTCCCAAGTGTCTCAGTTGTTTCAACTCCGTACCAGTACATCCAAATTGTCGAGTGTGTACTGGCTAACAGATAAGTACCAGTTAATCTAAAGCCGGTCTGAGCGTTAATTTAACCGGAGGTGACTTTGAAAACCAATAGATAACAAATTTTTGGATATAAAGAATAGAATTAGGAATATTCGGAATCCCATAGTTGCATCCCATTTAGGTTACTATCTTCTGTCATGTTAGAAGTCAGTTGAAGACAACTAACAATAGAGAAAAAAAAATTAACTCTGACTTATATGATAATGTCAAAGAGTAACTAAGATGTGCTCCTTAAGTGGTGTTCAGCAAGGGCAACACACGGCAAATTATTTGCGACGTAGTACTTTTTGGAGACCCTGATTAGTACCAATAATTTGGATGGAATGGCAACCCTGGTTGGCATTACTGACTGGGACATATGCAATGACCTAAAAGTTGACAGTCCTAGAGCGAACAGGATATCCAACTTTTCGGTCCATAAATATGTCCCCTGAGTATCCAAAATTATGTCATTTTTAGCCAAAATATGTCCATATGTCGTCTCAAATATGTCCAAAATATGTCCATCTTGAAATCTCAGAACCTAGAGGCTATTTTTCTTATCAATTGGGATATTGACCAAAAGACGAAATGGAAACATCTTTCAAAGCGGCTAGTCAACATAAAAAATACTGAAAAAGAAAAACAACATTTAATACAAGCACAAAACTCATAAAAACAAATGCAAATATATGCCTGAATTGGTATATACGGGTGGGTAAAATTCATTTCAATAAAAATGATTATAGTTTGGAAAGAACATAAAAAAAGGCATCGAGTTATTATATAGCTATATATACTATATATATATCTATATATAGCTATATATATATATATATATATATATTTTTTATTTATTTTTTATATATATTTATTATATATATATATATATATATATATATATATATATATATATATATATATTTATATATATATATATATATATATATATATATATATATATATATATATATATATATATTATATATATATATATATATATATATATATATATATATATATATATATATATATATATATATATATATATATATATATATATATATATATATATATATATATATATATATAATTGAGCTATATCACCTAACATTAAGTTTTTACTTACTTAAATTTCTCTCAGCTCCTTTCCCGTGATGAAAATTTTTAAACTGAATGAAAATGTACCCAGGGTGTTTGACAACTTGGCTTTAGTTTTGATTTCAGACCATCAACAATCGAAAGGTTTCGCTTTGTTAACTTTTCATTGACCTTTTTTTGCGACATTCGGAAGCCGGAAGTAAGTTTATATGAAAAAGGGGACAGCTTGTCCTTTATCTTGACCGTGGGGAGTAAAAATCAGGGCTAATAATACCATTTACAAGGGAAAGATCTCTGAAGGCATTTTCAGAAAGTTTGCTTCAGGGAAGAGCAAGCAACACTAAAAAATAAACACAAAGCTTAAAAAATAAGTAGATATATGTCTTAGTACTCATTTGGTGATGAATGACATTTTTTTATGAAAGTAATTTGTTTTACGTCATATATTTGGAAAATGTGTACACTTTATATCCCAAATGTGTTCATTTTTTGCCCTATTATGTCATTATGTCCAGGCACATAGAAATATGTCCTTTGGACATAAAATATGTCCAGCTGGCAACCCTGAAAGCGAACAGTCGCTATGGACATCTATTTAACTGCATATTACACTGAACTGACTATATTCCGATTAATTTAATCGAGGCAAGGATTAGATAGATCATTTCAGAGCTCTAAATTTATAGAAGTTGGACTTAAGACCACACCTCACTATTAGAGCTCTTCAAAAATTGTAATAAGCAAGAGCAATGATGTACAATTTTCTTCAATTATCCTTTGGAAATGTCTTTATATTTATTCATTTCTTTTCAAAATCTTTTTAGCTATTCAAAAAACCCTAGATAAAACATCATTTGAGCTTCAAGCATTAGATATACTACAGATGAAATTTTGTTAATTCTTAAAATCTTTATTACAAGCGATAACATACTTGAAAACCAATAATACTCTTTAAATTAATAGTAAAAACAATTTGTCAAATCTTTAACTATAAATTGATCCTTTTTCGCGAGTCCAACAAGTAATACCTCTACCAGGGGCTACTAACTTGCTAACTTGTCTCATGCAAAAGAATCAATTTATAGTTAAAGTTTTCACAAGTTGTTTTTTTTATTATAATAAAAAGCATTATTGGTTTTAAAGTATGTTGTCGCTTGTAATAAAGATTTCATGAATTAACAAAATTTCATATATAGAATTTTTAATAATTCAAATTATGAAGGATGTTTTATTTAGGGTTTTTTTGAATAGCTCAAGAGATTTTGAATAGAAATAAATAGATAAGTATTGGCCTATCAAACAGTGTTTGCACTTGTCTTGTCCAGTTGCCCGGATTTTGCAGGGCAAACCTTAGTTCCGACCCCTTGCCAGGAAAAAAATATTTCCTGAAATCAGGAAATTTACAGGATTTTCGGTCTCTAGTGAAATTTTTTTATCCGTTTTCATCCATCGACCGCGGCCCTTCTTTCAATTTCGCAATTCGCTCTGATCTGCTAAGATCCTATTTTAGTGTGGATCTGGCGAAACTTCCAGTACGAAAACAAATCGAAGTAGCGTGAAGAGAAGTTAAACTTTCGAGCAGGCAGCGTGGCTGAGCTCATTAATATTTTGCTGGAAATTTTAATTGATTTGTTTGTTAGTCTGGTTGACACTGTTTTTACAGGTAAGCAAAGCAAACTAACTTAGAAACTAAAGTAACTTTGTTTTTTTTTGTGCTGTGCTAGGGGTGGGGGCTTCGGTGCCTACCCTCTTCCTGAAATCCTAGACTCAAAAGACGCTCTTAAATCAAAGGTTTTAAAACCAGTAGTTATATAAGATACCTCTGTTTTGTTGATGTTTTACAAAATATTTTGAATATTATTTAGCCAAATACGTTTGATAAAATTATTAATGCCCTATATTCAGGAAATGTTCTTCTCTACGTTAAGCCCTAACCTCCTCCCTAATGTGGAAATATACAGCCCAAATTATATGTATCCTATCTTTCTCCCAAGTGTCTCAGTTGTTTCAACTCCGTACCAGTACATCCAAATTGTCGAGTGTGTACTGGCTAACAGATAAGTACCAGTTAATCTAAAGCCGGTCTGAGCGTTAATTTAACCGGAGGTGACTTTGAAAACCAATAGATAACAAATTTTTGGATAAAAAGAATAGAATTAGGAATATTCGGAAGGAAAAACGTTACAAAACAATTCTAACTTCATAATCAGCAAAAATTTGCACTTAATACATTTCGATGCTTTTCCACTGTATTTGACCTCAAAAACTCCCTAATATGCCAATATATAGCCAAAATTAAATATTTTCCATGCATTCTCTTATTTTTTAACCTGGTTAGCCGTAAATTGAATCGACGCTGACAAAATCAGTAAATGGAAAAAATACATGGGAAATATATAATTTGGGCTATATACCTGAATATTGGGGGGGATATATTGCTTCTACGGGCTCCAGTTTCCCGTACCATTTTACAATAAAATGGTTAGTCTGAAAGCGGTTTTATTACAACACAACTGGTGGCTGAAAGTGAACATCCAGAGATGAGACGTTTTTACATATAGTTGCATCCCATTTAGGTTACTATCTTCTGTCATGTTAGAAGTCAGTTGAAGACAACTAACAATAGAGAAAAAAAAATTAACTCTGACTTATATGATAATGTCAAAGAGTAACTAAGATGTGCTCCTTAAGTGGTGTTCAGCAAGGGCAACACACGGCAAATTATTTGCGACGTAGTACTTTTTGGAGACCCTGATTAGTACCAATAATTTGGATGGAATGGCAACCCTGGTTGGCATTACTGACTGGGACATATGCAATGACCTAAAAGTTGACAGTCCTAGAGCGAACAGGGTATCCAACTTTTCGGTCCATAAATATGTCCCCTGAGTATCCAAAATTATGTCATTTTTAGCCAAAATATGTCCATATGTCGTCTCAAATATGTCCAAAATATGTCCATCTTGAAATCTCAGAACCTAGAGGCTATTTTTCTTATCAATTGGGATATTGACCAAAAGACGAAATGGAAACATCTTTCAAAGCGGCTAGTCAACATCAAAAATACTGAAAAAGAAAAAAACATTTAATACAAGCACAAAACTCATAAAAACAAGTAAAAACTAAAAATAGTTGGTTGGAGCTTAAGATTAGTCTTCTAGCGAGAATTCATTTTGAAAATTATGTTCAGCATGAGAGTCAGCCTTATTTCTTCCTTTGCTAGCTATTTGCCAATCGGAGTATTTCTTGCGCATTTCAAAATGTATAATCCAGGATTCCAGCAACGTTCCAGAACACCAAATTAGTTTCTTGCCATGCATTAAACAACTAGTCGTGTTTATTATAATACTAATCCGGAAATTTGTTTTTATGTTAACAAGTAGCGTAAACTGTCTTTACGCAGCTGCTGATGATTGTGGCAGGCCACATAACGTTAGCATAGATCCTTGTATTTTTCTTTGTCCTTGGCATCCTTACATTTTCTTAGGGCAGACCAGAAAACTGATGGATTTGCTTGTTCAGAACGGAAATTAAAAGTTCTAGTGCCCTTTTTCAGTGACCAAACAAAATGGAGGGCAACTAAGCCCCCTCCCACGCTCACTTTTTTTCCAAAGTCACCGGGTCATAATTTTTAGATAGCCATTTTGTTCAGCGTGTTCGAAAAATACAATAACTATGTCTTTGAGGATGACCTTCACAGTCTCCGGGGGACGGTCTGCAAGTTATGAACTATTTCCAATGTTTACATATACTATTGGTTATTGGGAAGTATACAGAAGTTTTCAGGGCAATTTTTTACTGGTGGATGGGGGGGGGGGTCGGGTTTTACGGGGGAGGAGCGGTCCGTGTGGGACGGGCCATTGCTATGAAGGGGGCGTCGGATTTCCGAGCACTATTTAAAAAACAATAAGAAATTAAATAAAAAACAATTTTTGCACTGAAAGTAAGGAGCAACACCAAAACTTAATACAAACAGAAATTAATACGTACATGATTGGGTTCGGCCCCTAGTCATTACCTCGCTCTTTGCGCTTAATTTTTTTTTTAGTTTCATCAGAACTATTTATTCTAATTAACGGCATTTGTGATTAAGGGGCCATTCTTAGAAAACTGGAAGAAATTTTGAACTTTAGTGTAAAGAGCGAGGTATTGACTAAGGGTTACGTAAGTTAATTCGTAAGTTACGTCAGATCAAAAGTACGCAAAAGCCATTTAGCCAAAAAAGTAAAATTAATATGCAAATTTCGTTTTAATTATTCATGTAAGGTGAGCCAACATCAAAGCTACATTAATTCAAAAACGTTCAGAAATTAAATAAAAAAAAAGAAGTTTTTTAACTGAAAGTAAGGAGCGAATATTAAAACTTAAAACGAACAGAAATTATTCTGTATATGAAAAGGGCTGTCCCAGATTAGTACCAATAATTTCGTTGGAATGGCAACCCTGATTGCAGTATATAAAAGAGACCGGTTAGTACAGGAATACCCATTTTACTTGTATATAGATAGTCTATCATCCCTTCATCCTAGGGTAGAACTAACGTAAATAGTAATATTTGGGGTTGGGGCACTCGCAATTGAGTCAAAGTCTAAAGCTATGATATAGATTTGATACATTAATAAACATATATTGTTGTCAGATATTAAATAATCGTCCCATTGTTTATATTCGAGTCTCTTAACTAAAATTGCCGCTGACCACTGTGTTAGGTAAATGCTGTGAACTTGAGTGCCTCTTTTCTTTTCTGAATAAGATGGCATATGGTTTCAGTCTGCATTTGATTACTCAGATTCTGCAACAGGAAAAGTGTCCTATTTATGTAAATTGCAGACTCATGTAAATACTGGGCTGTACCTGTATCAGTGATGAAATAATAAAAAACAAGGTTTTTCAACTGAAAGTAAAGAGCAACATTAAAACTTAAAAAGAACAGAAATTATCATAGACAGCGCAATCGCGCTGCCTATGTAAAGAACGTAAAATAATTTTATCTAAGTAAAGAATTTTTTTTTTCCTTTAGACCAGGGCACTTCGTATCGAAGGAGTAGTCGTAGAAACTTGAAAAAGGGCTCATTCGATTGGAAATTGGGATGGCTAATGCCCTTTTTAATAGTGGAAAGTTGTTGGAGGGCAACTGATCCTTCTCCCACGCCCACCCTCCCATTTGCCACTTATGTTTAAAAACTAAATTTTGCCGTAAGTTTAAATAAAAATGAAATGTTTTAATTAAAAATACCAATAAGGCATCTCAGAATTAGACCAAGAACGACTGAGGGTATTATGTTCAAGCTTTTGGGGCTTCTTCTGCTCTTGAAATTTACTCAAATCAAAATAGCGTAAGAGTATCCAAGCTATCAAAGAAAGTTAACAGATTTTTTTGCGAATGGTATCAAGTTTTCTATGTCAGGTCAACTAGAGGAGGTATGAAACTAAATTAAACACTGCTATTTGTGTCCAGATTTTTAAAAGGGTGTATGATGTTAAAAATTGCTGAAAATTTTTCTCTGGCATACAAATAGCAGGCCAGACTATAAAGTCTTCGAAAAACAAAACAATTTAAACTATTATTTTCTTTTTCCCTGAAAAGACTATGTCAATATAAAACAAACATAAATTAATTTAAGAAACTTTTTCCACAAAATAAGTTTTTCAAAGAAACAGAACAGAAATTAATGTGCATTGATACAAATACAAATGAATGTGCATTGTCAGTTTAATATACATATACTGATATTTAGTAATCAAAATGTTAATATTATTTCATTTATTAAAGTTATAAAAGAAAAAACATTTATATTTTTTCAGTAAAGTGCCAAGTTATGTCCTGGCCTTGGGAAGGCATAGGTGTTTTGAGCCCTATTCATGTTAATTTCTGCTCGTTTTGAGTTTGTCAAGTTTATAAATGGTCGAAAAACAACGACTTTTGTTGGCCTGTAGTAAAATGTTTCTGTTGTAATATATGTTACTCCGAACAATTTCTTCAAGTACTGTACTGTATTAGAAGAGAAAGAAAAACAAAGGAACGGAGAAAGAAAGTGAATGAAAATGTCTTATGCAAAATTTCCATAGATAGTACTTTACGTAACCGACTTGGGATATGGTACATTTTTTTTTTGTCTTTGGTACATTTTTCATGCAATTTGTGGTACATTTTGTTTTGAGGTGTTGGTAACACTGGTTTGGTATCACTGCCTTGCACTTCAGTGTTTTAACTCAGCATGATGCAGAAAGAAGTAGGCGAGCCGAAAAAATAAGTAGATTGGAAGTAGAAATGGTTTCAAATATAAGTAGAAAATAAGTAGTTTATGCAAAAGTTGTTGGAAGAATTTGAATAAGAAATTAGACTTCCCGAAGCTCACATAAGGCTTTTTTTCAGATGAATGATTTTCATTGTAGAACTAGAAACGGATAAAATCAGATAAAATACCGGCAATCTAAGCCAAATGTGATAGGACCAAAAAACATTTCAAACGCTTCTGGCTATAAAGGCGGAATTCACTTCAAAACACTGCTTCACATTTCAAATCTAAAGGGGAAACATCTGCTTTTGCATCCTGAAGCTGTCGTATTGGATTTAACTCGCTTCAAATACTTTTTAAGCAAATCATCAGTGACCATGTGGCTGTGACCGTTTTTTTGTTTTAGTCCACAATATGTCTGAAGAGTGGTGAAAAGGGTTATACTGGCTAGCCGATTGTGCTTTTGAGTCTTGGTCGATTTTAAGAGACTAAAAAGTCTTTCTGTTATGACATTGGGAAAATGCAACCAGAAGAGAAACTTGATTACTTTCAAAGCGTGTTCAAACTTTTTATATCCATTCGGTGTTTTTATACTTATGACATATTTCAAGAACAAAACTGGGGCAAAACTTTCACAGTCCATGCCATCTGGGGGGGGGCTAACTAAAGCTGATTCTCAGCACTCCCTTTCAATGCTTACTCTGTTCCACAAAGGAAGTCTAAAGGATGTGAAAAAAGGTTACAGGGTTTTAGCTTCTCCTGGAAGAGCGAAAGACGGATTCACAAGCTCAACAAACTTGTATATTTTACCTTCAAATGGGAACCTTTTCCGAGTTTGTGTTACTGCTTCTATGTAGAATTCCCTGGCCATACTCTTGAATTTTTTGCTGCTTTCGGCGAATTGCGTATTAGACATCAAATCTGAAAGACGGCTTTGGCGTTCAGACCAAGGCACACCTGGTAAAGCTTAAGGTAATTTTCTTCGTTGACCACAGAGGCGCCCATAAGGGGGGGGGAGGCGCCATCCCCCCACCCCCCATGGCTGAATGACGGTGTCATATATTTGTATTAATTTAAAAACAGAATAAGTTTTCAAAGAAAAGTAAAGAGCTCTATTAAGCCAAAAGTGGGCAGAAACAAAGTCAAATAATATTCCAGGTGTAGAACTACCACAAATCACAATCAACAATTAAAGTATTATTTAGTATTATAAAGTATTATTTAGTTATATAGCATAATGTGCCAATTGCACAATTGTGGGGGTTTGACATGCCCAATATCCCTAAGGACATAGTAGCTGAACCGTTCTACTCTGCTGAAAAAACTGTTGTCTCAAAATTTTGACTGACTTGAGAGACGGGCTGATTGCCCTTCAATCTCTTTTTACTCTTAGAAAGGACCCTAGAACTTTTAATTTTGAATCAAATTAGCTTTTTTAAATGTTTCAATGATATTTCTAGCTATTATAGAGTGGTGCTGCCTATGATAATATATGCCCTTTTTAAAGCCTGCATGTATACAGTTTTTTCGTTTAATTGGAACACCCCCTAAACACTTCCTAGAAGTTTCACCTTAATACTCTTAGCGTCATTAGTTACAGTAACTGTAGTTGTAGTACTAAAAGTATACACATAGTGCCTTCTGGCTAGTTCAAAATCCCCCACAACTTAACTATTAAAGATCTAACTTAATAATAGAAATTGTTCTTGGGATATTGCTTTGTCACCTCTTTGAAAGTTCACATACTCATAGTTTGTTTTGATTTAGCTCAACGTCCGCCTAAATATTTCTTATACTTGATTACTGAAGACATTGTTATATTTTCTTTGATTACTGAAGACATTGTTATATTCTCTCAAAATTTCGATCAAATGTTTTTGGGGAAAAGAGGATATCAGGGAGGGGGGCTACTTTATCTCCCTCACGCTTGACTCTTAAAAAGGAACTAGAACTGTGCATTTCCAATCAAATGAGCCTTCTCTAAAGTCCACAAGACCACCTCTTCATAAAAACCTTACATCCCCCTGGAGTATAACTTAAAGTCGTTACTCCGAGCTACCCCTATACTCTGGGGTGTTTTGTCAACCCCAAAGGCCGTGTTATGAGATCTTTAGACTATTTTTGAACAAGTGGCTATATTTTAATTTCTATCGGATGCATTCGGAGAAAATACGACGCGAGGGGGGGGGTATAGCTGCCCTCTGATAAATTTGACTCTTAAAAATCGCTCTTCAAATTCTAATTTCCAATCCAATGAGCCCTCTCCGAAGTTTATACGACAACCTTCTCCATAAAAACCTTAAATGCCCTCGGGGCTTACCTTACAACCCTTGCCCTGAGGACTGTGAGGGGGTTCTCATCCTCAAAGACATAATTTCTGGACTTCTGAACTACGTCAAGCAAAATAACTATCTCGAAATTTTGACTGCAAGTGTTTAGAGAAATGATGGGCGTGGGGGAGGGGATGATTGCCATCCAATCACTTTTTACTATTAAAGAGGGCACTAGCCCTTTCAATTACCAACCGACTGAGACCTTTTCGAAGTTTCAACGACAACAAATGACCATCTTAAAATTTCTATCAGATTCTTTCCGGGAAAATACGACGTGTGTATGTGTGTGTGTGTGTGTGGGGGGGGGGGGTATTTGCCCTCTGATCACTGTGACTCTTAAAAAGAGCACTATAATTTCTGATTACCAATCCAATGAGCCCTCTTTTAAGTTTATACGACCACCATTTCTATAAAAACCTTATATACCCCCCGGGCATAACTTATATTCCTTGCCTTGAGGGCTATTTGGGGGGGGGAGGGTATCCTCAAAGACATGATTTACGGACATTTCAACTACACTGAACAAAATGGCTATCTCATAAATTATAATTGAATGTGTTTTGGGAAATGATTGTTGTACGGGGGGGGGGTCTGGTTGCCCTCCGTTCTATTTTCACTGTTAAAAAGGTCATTAGAACTTCTTATTACCAAACAAATGAGCCCCCTCTGATGTTTATCCAACCACCCTTTCTAGCAAAAACCTTATATCCCCCAGGGCATAACTTACAACCCTTTCTCTGAGGGTTGGGGGGGGGGGGGTCATTCTCAAAATCATAATTTCTGGACCTTTAAACTACACTGAACAAAATGGCTGTTTCAAAATTTTGATTGGATGTGTTTGGGCGAGGGATTGACGTGGAAGGGGGAGCTGGTTGCCCTCCATGAGCTCATTTTGAAGTTCCTATGACATTTCTTTCTATAAGAAGTGCCCTGGTCTAAAAAACAAACAATAGATTGTGCCCACATCGCTCTTTACTTAGGCATTGCTATCACGCTGCCTATAATAATTTGTCTTGAGGTTTCAATTATACTGCACTGGAAGTACCGACTAGACCAGGTATGCCCCCCTAAAATTCAGCCTATGGATACCCTTGGTTGACCATGTCAAAATCCTTGACATTTTTTTGGCTCCGAAGGTAGAAAGCAGCAAAGAAATTCATACAGAATGTCTTCACCACAGATTCCACTTCTTTTTCCAACTTGAATAAAATTGGCCCTAACTCTGAAAAAGCGTATTGAATTCGTTGAATATTGCAAGAGCATATTCTACAAACTTCATCAGTACCCGCTTGTAGGTTTTTTTTTACCGTTGATAAAACCTGGTCGTTACCACGCGACAGGTCTTCGACTGCTAAATCCGTCCAGTAAGGTTTCAAGGCGTCCCATTGCTCCAGCAGGACTCTTAAAGTCTGTTGAAAAAAAGATGTCATGTAGGAGGAAGAGCAACAAACTTTCTTTCAGGAACTTGGGTAAATAGTTGAAATTGCTTGTATAGATGTATTCCACTGTGCCTAAAATATGAAGTTACAGTCCAGCAAAAATCCTCGTGTCCTTTAGGCAGATTTTTGCAGACATGTTGAACACACAAATGAGATAGATGGCACGAGCACTTCACTACCACAACCCAAGGATACTTGGTTGTGATGAGCGTTGACAAACAATGGCAACAGACAATCACGGAGTTAGTTGTGTCTGCACAAAACCCGACCCAGTTCTGTAAGTCAATCCCTTCCTTTTCCAATACTTGCAAACATTGGCTTATTTTGTCAAATACTCTATCTACAGTACTGTTTGGGCAAGAGAATGTATAAGACATATCAACTTATGTCTCTAGACAAACATCAGCAAAAGTGAAGCAAATTGAGAGCTGTTTATCAACAGACACGTCGGTAGTTTCATCCACGATTATAGAAACGCAGTACTGTGCAATATGCCCACTAGGTCTTCCCTGAATTATGTCCAAAGTGCCTGAGGTACCGCATTTGTAACTTTTTCTTTGTGCAGAGGAAGCCTGCTCAGTAGGTCTGGCCCTGGTAATGACTTTGCTAAGTTTGTGAGGTTGTCGCATTGGCTGTAAGACAAATCATACTCCACTAGGAAGCATGCAATTTTGCTTTCAATATCTGTGAGATCTTACAGATAACATAGTTTGTGCTAGGATCCAGGTTTTCTCACTAGTAAGGTGTGCTGACGTTGTGGCATGCTTCCGCAAGGCTGCCTTACCTTCAGATTATCTAAGGTCTTTCTTGTAGCAAATACAGTGTGCCTTCTCCCCCCACCCCCAGCTGAAATTTAGCTTCTCCAAAAATATTGTAAAAACAAAGATAAGCCTTCATAATTTAAACATCCACAGAAACGGGTCAGTTTTCTTTAATACATCTTTACCTTTTTTATCGCTATATGGCTAATTTTTCATTTTTCTCTGTTATTTTCACTTCATTCGGGAAAGTTGGCTCCAGCTTTGCCCTCCCCCCCCCCCCCAGGATTTTGTCGAGATTACATCACTGGCTGGGATGCATCTAGTGCTCTAATAAGGATGTAGTTGCAAACCATGAGCTGGATGACCTCTACTCCCTTTTGATTCAAAATATTTTACAAGTTTGAAAATTAAGTACATGTGCATTACATTTACAAAAATAGTGAATCATCTGAGAAATAGTAATATAGAAAGGACAAAACCGAGATTGAAAAAAAAATATCCAAGCAGGAATCGAACGCAAGACACTGATTTGAAGTCCAATGCTCTACTAACAGAACGACTGCTCTAATAATCTAATTGTTTCGGGCAAGTTCTATCAGCCCGCTAGCCCCAGCTTTTCCACTTGAGATATGTCACCAAGAGTGCCGTTTTTAGTGCCATTTGGAGCTTGCAGATGGTGGAATTTATAAAAATAACGTAGATATGAGCAATATGTTTTATATAAGCTATTAAAATCTGTCTACGATGTCCTGGTAGCCTCACATCTTGAGAAATGGCATAAAAAGTGCCATTTTTAGAACTATATGGCACTTGCAGATGGTGGAATTTATAAAAAGCAGGTAGATATGAAAAATATTTGTTGAATGAGTCATTAATAATTTCTATATGGTGTTCTGGTAACCCGCTAGCCCTGGTAAAAAAAAAATGGAAGACAGATCAATGCTACCCATGCTAAGAAGTCATTTTCCTTGTAATTCAAGGTGGGAAACTTTAATTTCTCTGTACAAGGTTCTCGACCATGCTGATTCAAATGGTATACTTTTTGCTTTGATCCGACACCATTTTCAAGGGTTTTAAGGCTCTCTTTCGAAATCACCGTAAATTCATTTCACAATAAACTTTTACTTTTAAGATAAACCGAGATAATAGTTGTGATTCCTAAATCAGTGTCAGTTTTTTTTAACACATTTTTTAACTTTTGGTTACTATGGGCTGTGGTTCGGTCTTTACTAGTTTAAAGGTACTGCTGCAACCATGAAAGCGGAAAAGTCAAAATGGGAATGAGTGAGGAATGGTGTGACAGAAACAGAAAGAAATAGACAGAAACAGACGATGGAAGCCATGGCTGATCAGTTTCAAATTTACCACTTTGCTTTTTCTGGAAACGTCCGTCCATACTCACCACTTTTGGTCCACTTTTCGGTTTTTAGGGAACTCTGGACCCACAGGAAATGGAATTGCAAAAGTAAAAAAATGGAAATGGAAAAGCCAGGACTGGTCCATTTTCCCGCTTTTACTTTTCTGCTATTCTATTTAGTGGCGTGTCCGAACGTGGTTTTATAAGTTTTGAGAAGGCGAAAAAACTCTGTTAAATTTACTAAAAAATAAAACACCTTAAAAGAGAATGCTGAGGTACACGCGATGAAGATTCGGTACATAATATCTTAATTTGAAGTTATTGATTTGTAGAAAATACTAAAAACCGAATATATTTGCTATTTTCTCGATCTGAGGGGATGCAGAAGGAGTCCATGGGATTCCATATTTCACTATCTCAATCGCTCTGCGGCTGCTGACAGTAGATAGTAAACTGGCGAATAATACGTCACTAAGTTTGGCAGTTTTAGCCAGAACGGCCTAATTAAGACGACACAAATTATTTACGATTATAAACAGGTTATGAAATAAACCAAATTGAATCCAGGTTAGTCCCTTCGGGAATTGTATTAACTTTGATATATGGAAGATTCTGATCCCGATAAAGATGCCACTGCAAAAACCATTGCACCCTTCCATTCTATAAAACATTAGGCCTATATGATGATAATTCAACGGAATCAAAACCGAAATAATTAGCTGGCACAAAAACTTACGCCTCCAAAAATAAGTAAACGCCTCTAAAAATAAGTAAAAGTAAGTAGTTGAGCAGATTTGATACCATAGGCAGCGCGTTAGCGCTGCCTAAGTAAAGAACGATGTGGGCACAATGTGTTTTTTTTGTTTTTTTCTACATACCCGGGAACTTCGTATCGAAGGAATTGTCGTGTAAACTTCGAAAAGGACTCATTCGATTGGAAATTGGAAAGGCTAGTGCCCTTTTTAATAGTCGAAAGTGATTGGAGGGCAACTAGCCCCCCCCCCACGCCCATCATTCACCCAAACACACCCAAACAAAATTTTTCGATAGCCATTTTGTTCAGCGTAGTTGATTTCCAGATAGAAAAAATGTTTTTGAGGAGGACACTCCCCCACAACCCTTAGGGCAAGGGTTTTAAGTTATGCCCTGAGGGCAAATAAGGTTCTTATAGAAGACGTTGTCGTAGAAACTTCAAAACAGGCTCATTCGTTTGGAAAATCAAAGGGCTAGTACCCTTTTTAATAGTCGAAAGTGATTGGAGGGCAACTAGCCCCCCTCCACGCCCATCATTCCCCCAAACACATCCAATCAAAATTTTGAGATAGCCATTTTGTTCAGCGTAACTGATTTCAACATAGAAAATATGTTTTTGAGGAGGACACTCCCCCACAACCTTTAGGGCAAGGGTTTTAAGTTATGCCCTGGGGGCATATAAGGTTTTTATAAGAGGTGTTGTCGTAGAAACTTCAAAAAAATGCTCATTCGATTGGAAATTCAAAGAGTTAGTGCCCTTTTTAATAGTCGAAAGTGATTGGAGGGCAACTCCCCCCCCCCCACGCCCATCATGTCCCCAAACACATCCAAGCACAATTTTGAGATAGCCATTTTGTTCAACGTAGTTGAATTCCACATAGAAAATAGATTTTTGAGGAGGACACTCCCCCACAACCCTCAGGGCCATGGTTTTAAGTTATGCCCTGGGGGCATATAAAGTTTTTATTGAAAGCATTGTCGTAGAAACTTCAAAAGGGATCATTCAATTGGAAATTGAAAGGGCTAGTGCCTTTTTAATAGTTGAAAGTGATTGGATAGTGTCTAACGCCCCTCTCACGCCCACTGTTTTCCCAAACACATCGAATTAAAATTTTGAGATATAAATCATATATGTATAAATCATAGGCAGCGCGATCGCGCTGCCTAAGTAAAGACACAAGGGGACACTCGAGAGCAAGACAAGAAACGGGGACTAAGTAAAAAGGAGGACCCTTCCCCACAGCCCTCAGGGCAAGGGTTTTAAGTTATGCCTTGGGGACATATAAGAACGATGTTGGCACAATGTATTATTTATTAATTTTAACCTTTAAAGTAGGGCACTTTGTATCGAAGAAGTTGTCGTAGAAACTTTGAAAAGGTCTCATTCAATTGGAAATTTGAGTGACTTGCGCCCTTTTTAATAGTCGAAAATGATTGAAAGGCGACTAACACCCCTCCAGCGCCCAACATTTCCCGAAACACATCCAATCAAAATTTTGAAATACCCATTTTGTTCAGCGCAGTTGATGTCTAGATAGAAATTATGTTTTTGAGGACAGTCCCCCACAGCCCTTAGGGCAAGGATTGTAAGTTATGCCCTGGGGGCATATAAAGTTTTTATTGAAATCTTTGTCGTAGAAACTTGAAAAAGGGCTCATACAATTTGAAATTTAAAGGGCTAGTACCCTTTTTAATAGTCCAAAGTGATTTGTGGGCAACTAACCGCCCTCTCACGCCCACCTTTTCCCCAAACGCATCCAATCAAAATTTTTAGATAGCCATTTTATTCAACGTAGTTGAAAGTTTTGGAAATTTGGTCTTTAAGGATGAAAACCCCTCCCCCCGCAAAACTGAGTGCAAGGGTTGTAAGTTGGTCCCTGGGGGCATATAAAGTTTTTATTGAAAGCGTTGTCGTAGAAACTTCAAAAAGGCTCATTTAATTGGAAATTGAAAGGGCTAGGGCCTTTTTAATAGTTGAAAGTGATTGGATAGTGACTAACGCTCCTCTCACGCCCACTGTTTTCCCAAACACATCGAATTAAAATTTTGAAATATAAATCATATATGTATAAATCATATATATATATATATATATATATATATATATATATATATATATATATATATATATATATATATATATATATATATATATATATATATATATATATATATATATATATATATATATAAAGCATATATGTATAAATCATAGGCAGCGCGATCGCGCTGCCCAAGTAAAGAAAGGGGACACTCGAGAGCTAGACAAGAAACGGGGATTAGGGAAAAAGGAG
The DNA here is from genome assembly GCF_049724085.1 of Artemia sp. Qi Xiang Cuo. Lineage (NCBI taxonomy): Eukaryota > Metazoa > Arthropoda > Branchiopoda > Anostraca > Artemiidae > Artemia > Artemia sp. Qi Xiang Cuo. The sequence goes on from NC_142806.1 coordinate 7,464,741, forward strand.
GACGCTCCCCAACAACCCTCAGGGCAAGGGTTTTAAGTTATGCCCTTGGGGCATATAAGAACGTCGTTAGCACAATGTATTATTTATTAATTTTAACCTTTAAAGCAGGGCACTTCGTAACGAAGAAGTTGTCGTAGAAACTTTGAAAAGGGCTCATTCAATTGGAAATTGGAGTGGCTTGTGCCCTTTTTAATAGTCGAAAATGATTGGAAGGTGACTAACACCCCTTCAACGCCAACTGTTTCCCGAAACACATCCAATCAAAATTTTAAGATACCCATTTTGTTCAGCGCAGTTGATTTCCAGATAGAAATTATGTTTTTGAGGACAGTCCCCCACAGCCCTTAGGGCAAGGATTTTAAGTTATGCCCTAGGGGCATATACGGTTTTTATAGAAGGTGTTGTCGTAGAAAGCCATTTTGAGATAGTCATTTTATTCAACGTAGTTTTAAGTTCTGGAAATTAGGTATTTGAGGATGATAACATCCCCAAAGCCCTCAGGGCAAGGGTTGTAAATTTTGCCCAGGGGACATATAAGGTTTTTATATAACGTGTTGTCGTAGAAACTTTAAAAAAGGCTCATTCGATTGGAAATTCAAAGGTCTAGTGCCCTTTTTAATTGTCAAAAGTGATTGGAGGGCAACTAACCCGCCTCTCACGCCCACCATTTCCCCAAACACATCCAATCAAAATTTTGAGATATCCATTTTGTTCAACGTAGTTGAAAGTTCTTGAAATTAGGTCTTTTAGGATGATAACACCATTAGAGCCCTCAGTGCAAGAGCCCTCTTGGCAAAATTTTTAAAGCACTTACGTTATGGTTTCTTCATGGGACAGTTCAAGCACGATTGTGTTCACAAGACAAGATTTCTCTGATTGCCAACTGGGAAATGATGCTTCTAATTACAGGTGTGGGAATATGCTATCAGAGTTCATTCTCACCTGCTTTTTGACAGTTCATAGGCTGCCTTATCTTTAAGGGGTCGAACACTGGGAGTGCATTTATTTTCTTCTCAGCATATCATTTTTGGGATATTTTGAGGCACATAGAGGATGTATTCTCGTTTAAAATTGTTCATTTGTGTCTCTTATAAAATTGTTAGCTCATGGCTTGCGTCTATTAGCCTTTGCGGTAATTCCTAGGTTCATCACGGGGGAATTGAAGTTTGGATTTGGAACAGGTCGACATCAAACTATAGTGACTCCTTCAAAATTTTGTCTTTAACTTGTGAGAGGGGTATATTGTCACTGAGGGGTTGGTCAATGGGGTTAATTTTGGTTTCCAGGTCCATTGTTCAGAAATTATCTCGTAACATTTATGGGATAACAGAGATATGAACTTTCCACACAGAGGGGATAGGATGGATATTGAGAGATGGTCGAAAGGGATTCGACGCCTAAGTCTGTGACACATAAATAGTTTTTGGGGTCATCAAATATCATAACTATACGGTCATATGGTATATGGGTTCATAATGATTATCAAAGGCGATATTTATGTACTTATATCTTGTACTGGTCGATGGGGTTCTCAGAATTTATGTGATTATATAGTTCGATAAAGCACTGGATACTGAGATTCAAATATAATGTTACCTGATACGTAATATTGTTCATGGTCGAGGAAACAACGATCAAAGGTAACTGTTGTTTTTTTAGACGAAGCTTGGATGAAAATTGCCTGGAGTCTATGGTGAGTACTCTTCGTTGGTTGAGGTATGATGAAAATAGATGTTACTAGGTTGTATCTGCACTGGGCAACTCATTGTAATTATCGATATCCAGTATGTCTATCCACTTCCTGTAATAAAAATAACGAGGCAGGACCACACGTTCTTTAAAGTAAATACTTTATAGTACAATTAAGTCATGTATCGATTGGGTATATGAATTTTACGCTATGAGACAGAGTTAAAGAAATAAACTAAGATCAGTACATTTAACAAAATTTTTATCATGTTGGTGGAAATATATTTAAAGTTCCCATTGGGAAATTCAATACATAGAAGTTTCTTTTAGTTGTTATAGCCTAACGACGATATAAAAGATTAATTCTTTAACTTTAAGTGTGGTCTCTTATTATGCTTTCTAATATACACTACTACAAACACTTTATTTTAACTTCTTTCAACACTTAGCTAATTTTACATTAGATTTAAAATAATCATTTAAACAGAGTTTATGCTACATAATTAATTTTGAGGTCTAATTTTACAACATATTTCATGCCTGCATTGTTCACGCACGTCCGTGCTGTTTAAGAACCGCATGTTGCAGCGTCATAGCCACACGGTTTTACGTAAACAACCTTACAATGAGGGAACAAGACATAGCAAGGACGAGTGGAGACTTCTATACCCACTCGTTTTCAACTGTCTTCCCTTTTTCTTGGCTTAGACGTTCTCATCGGGTTCCGGGTTTAACCTCTGCATTTCAGCCGTTTCCCCGTGCTCTTCTCTTGGTTTTCGCCTTCTTAGTCTCAGGATTTTTCTGTAATTACAAGTCAATGGGGTTCTTATGGTCAGGGAAGTCGCGAATACGAAACATACAGCCAATAGTATGTTCCACTAGAAATTGGCTGAGAACAATCCGTATCTATTATCCACATACATTAATCTCTGATCTTCATTTGTAAATAAGGGAATCTGGGAATCTAATGCTTCTCTTATTTTTGTAAGCCTTATTGTCCCTTTATTCTTTTCTATTTTGGATCATATCGAGGTTTTCATTTCTTCGTTTTCTACATTGAGAATATTGTACGACAGGTTAATTGCCTTGAAGTTGGTTATTTTATTTATTATGGTGGATCACAAGTTGATTTTCATAAGGGATTTGAAATTTGTCTTAACATTAATTAGGGATATTTCCATCTGTCAGGTTTTTTAACCGTTCTGCCTGACTGTGTCGTGATTTTATCTTCTGTTTAATGAGGTTTTTTCTTTTTAGGGTTTTCTAGCGAAGTAATGCCGAAAGTTTTGTATTGTTTTTTTCAAAAATTATTTGCCTTTTAATTTCGTTTGTTTTGCGTGTGCGGCTGCTGAAGTCAGTCTTGATTTCCCTATTTCTTTAACTACTACATGATCTGATTCGCCGTCAGACTCTTCGAAACTGGTTTTCGATGTATTATAAGTTTTAGAAGTTGCACCTCGCATTCTTAAGGTATCGCCTCCCCTTCCTTTGTAAATTTCTACTCCTCTGGAAGTATAGGGTTTATTTCCTAAATCCTCACTTTGAGTTTTCAACTCGGGAGATTTGAAAGATTCTTGAGAGCTTTGGGAGGAATCAATCGTTTTTGCGGGGTTCCTCCACTGTTTGAATGCCATGTCCTCAGGGGGATGGAGCATTTTTTGCACTAGGGTTTCCCTCCATGAAGGGAAACCCTATTGTCCTTGCTGGTCATCCTTGGGAGTTTTATTCTCGGGTAATGTACTTTGACTCGTTTCTATGGGGAAATTTATTAAATCCATAGCTTCTCGCAGGTTTGTCTTAGTCAAATCTTTGGGAGGAGTTTTCTTTAAAGTAATACCGGGGGTTTATACAGCTCTATTCAATTCCTCCTATAAAGACAGGGGCCTTTCTATTGGTGTTGCAGGGGAAACCATATCGTCTGGAAATCTTTTGGGGGGACATGGGGTCGAAATTCTATCGGGAAAAAATTGGGTTTTTGGAGATATCGTATAATCTAGTTCTCCTGCGCTCGCCGATGAATAACTTTTTGGATCTTTTGGTGCTTTTATTTCAGGAAAAAATCCTGGTATTAGGGATTTTTTCTTGGGAATAACTAGATTTGTCATTGCTAAAAATTCTTCAAAGTTTTCCTCATCACTGTCATCTTCAAAATAATCTTGTTTAAAATTTAAGGGTTTTAGCTCTGCCAATCTTGATTTAGGGGGCTCATTTTCTGCCTCTGATAAATCAGTAGAGGGGGGATGTGATACCCATCTCCCTGGAAATTTGGCTCTTTTTATTCGGCTAACATGTGCCTTGTAAGTTCTTCCACTATCGGGGTTTTCCATTTTAAAAGTATAATCGTTATCGTACTTTTTGACTATTCTTTACGGTCCAGAATATTTGTTGGAAAGTTTTTTTCCTTCCGTTTTTGCCTCGTTCTTTAGGTAGACGCAGTTTTCTATCTTAAAATCTATATTCCCCTTGACTTTGGGTTGGTTTCTTAGTTCTTGGTTTATTTTACATTTTTCCAACTCTTCCCTAACTATTTTATAAGTTTTCCTCGTCCTATTTATGAATTCTTGTTTGTAATCTTCCGAGTTATTATAATACTGCCGAGATTCAATAATCTCATTATGCGGGATTATAAAATCACGACCAAAAAGTAAATAAAATGGATTATCTTTAGTTGTTTCTGAATAAGCAGTGTTGATTACGCTAGTTAAATAAGGTAAGAATTTATCCCAGTCGTTCCTATTGTCTTTTTTATAAAAAATTAAAAAGTTAGAAAAAAATTTATTCCTATTTTAGATTCTAACAATATCTTTATGTTGGTAAGGAGATGTAAACAATTTATCTATTTTAATAAAACTCATTAAGTGTTTTGTTACTTTTGAAACAAAATTGCTTCCGTTGTCCCTCAAAGCCTTATTTGAAATGCCAAATTTGAAAAATAATTTCGCCAACGCCTTACTTGTGGCGTAAGCGCTTTGATTTTTTAATGCTTTTGCAAAAGCAAATCTGGAAAAGTGATCTATAACCGAAAGAATACAAGTATGGCCACTGCTAGTAACCGGTACGGCTCCGCTGGTTCCGTATAAGTTTAATGAAAGAATATCGAAGGGGTACCTATCTATCGAGACCCTTCCCAGCGGAGGATTAGGATAAGCTGGGCGATATTTCTTAAGTTGCATACTTCGGATGTACTTACAAATTCTTTAAGTAATATTATTGCCGACGGCACGTAAAAATATTGTTTTAATTTATGGAGAGTTTTCGTTACTCCTAAGTGTCCACCTATATCTGAATGAAAATATTCAAATGCAGGCACTATTAATTTTTGTGGTAAAACAGGTATTATTGAGGTTTGGTTTCTATTTGTCTCAGCAGTCACGATTCTACATAGTATTTCTTCATCAAGATCATAGTAAAAATTATCTATCTCTTTTCTAAGAGTTTTGAATTTATACGGTAACGCATCGTCATTCACAAAATAATTAATAAGCGCTGAACACATTTCGTCCTTTTTTTGCTTTCGTTTTATATTTTCTAAAGACAAGGGACAATAGTTAATCTTATTTTCTTTTACCTTGTGCTTGACTTTGTTTTTCTTAAGTCCATGTTTTCTTTTAGCATTGATAGCGTTAACTTCATTTTCCTCAGCTTCCGACGGAATATTTTCTGGGTATCTACTCAAAAAGTCGCAAGCTGCGTTTTGTTTACCATTTAAATTTTCAAATTCGTAATCTAGGTCTTGGATTTTCATAATCCATCTGGCTAGAATTCCCGTGGGGTTTTTAAATGTGCGCAGGTACTGCAAGCTTTTATGGTCTGATCGTAATATAAATTTTCTACCAATTAAATAGTATCTAAATTTGTCCAGGTGGTGGATTATAGATAATAATTTTAAGTATGTGGCGGAATAACTACTTTCGCCTTTTGATAAAGTTCTACTCGAATAGCATATAACTTTTTCTATTTATTTTTGTTTAGGCGTTCCCTATAGAGGATTAGGGTTTTCTACCGGGATTATTTGCGAAATAGTAGCTCCAATGCCCTTTGAACTAGCATCAGTTGTGACCACAAATTGTCCGTTTTCGAAATCAGGAAGTGATAATATTGGTTCAGAAGTGAGTGCCTTTTTGAGATGGTCTAGGGAAGTTTGAGCTTCCTGAGACCAGGTAAAATTATGGGAGTTCCCTTTAGTTAAGTCTGTGAGGCGTTTTGCAGTTTGGGCGTAATCGCGCACGAATTTCGCAAAGTAGCCAGTAGGACCTAAAATTCCCCTTAATTCTTTCATAGTTCTTGGGGGTTTGAGGTTTTCAACACATTTTATTTTATAAGTGTCTGATATCTCTCCTTGTGTTGCTACAACCCCTAAAAATTTAATTTTAGGTTGAAATATATTTAATTTCTCAGGCCGGTATTTTAAATTGCCCTGCCTGAACTTCTCGAACACCTTAGCTAATGTTGCTAAGTGTTGTTCAATGTTTTCTCCCACGCATATGACATCATCAACAAAATGAATGGTGTTCTTTAATCCTCTTAACAGGTGTAATAGGGGTCTACACAGCGCCCTTGAATTTGTTTTAAGTCCAAATGGTACCCTTAAGTATTCATATGAACCACATTCAGGTGCTGAAAATGCAGTTTTATGGACATCTTTTTTGGCTATTTTCACTTGGTGGTAGCCTTGGGTGAGGTCCAAAGAAGTAAAGATTTTATTTTTGCTTGAAATAGAGTCAAGAATTTCATCTATTCTTGGTAAAGGAAATTTATCGCTAACTACTTGTTTGCTGAGGGCTCTGTAATCTACTACAAGTCTAAGATCACTATTCTTTTTGGGCACTAAGATCACTGGTGCACTATACGGACTTATACTTGGGCGTATAATTTCATTTTTTCTAATTCATGGATTTTATTTTTTAACCATTTTTGTGCTTATACGGTACACAATATGGCTGTTTAGCTACGGGATTACCAGTCGTTAAAATTGAATTTTCATAAAATGGTATAAGTCCGATGTAATATTCAGATGCGGAAAATACATCTTTAAAATTAAATAATAATTCGCATAATTTTTTATTAATTTCCAAGTACGTAATATGATCCATATTAAATTTGTTTAAAAATTGCAATTTAGTTAGAGGATACCTGCTATTTGAGATTTTAATGCCGTTAACTAGGTTTCTTTTAGAATTTTCCCATCTCTTTAAATCATTCTCTGATAAAAATTGGATTTGAACTAAACACGTCCCCTTTTTTATTGTAATTGTATCATTTTCGTGGTTATTAGTTACCCAAATAAAACCTTCTCCTTTGTCATAAGATATAATCTATTCCTGACATAGCAGATTTTCAGTAATTTCATTTGATGGGGTCGCAAACCATATTTCGGATTTGCTAACCACTGGTTCAATCATCTGTGATATTTGAATTTTTTGCATCGTTTTGGGAGGGACTTTTGTTTTCCTTATCGCGAATCCGTAATATTTATCTTTATTTTCATTGTTTATTAGATTCATACTGGCGCTATGCTGCGCCATTGCGGCATTTTGCGGCGTCACGTTGGGTTTTACTATGTTTTTCCACAATTCCGCTAATTTCTTAATTTCGTTTGACCTGTACTGTCGCATATCTCCTATTTTTATTTTGGCGGATTCTATACCCTTATTATTTAAATTTACTTCGTTTCTGCAATGTCTCTCAGAATAATTGGACAAGTTTCTAAATATGCCATGTCCTTTTTGCAAGACATGAGGTTCAAAATGTTGCGAAATTATACCACCAGAAATTTTGTTTAGTGTTAAGTTGTCTTCGTAACCTCTGTTACAATTTCTTAAGGTAGAAATTTCTTCCCCTACCTTAGCCGGGTAGACAAGCTTTTCATTAGCCACATCTATTAGTACTCTATTAGACCTTGATAAATTTGCGCCTATAATTGCCTCATACGGAAAGTTATCGCATATTATAAAATTTGTCGGAAAGATCCTATTGTCCCTTTTTACGTTTAGGCAAATTGAACCTCTTGCATCCAATTTATGCCCAGTCACGCTAGTTAGATTGGAATTATTAGGGTTCCTCTGTCGCCTAATATGCAGAGGCAACATATTAAATATGCATGAGCTTATAATATTAACTGTAGCTCCACTGTCAACTAAGGCCTTAAAGTAAACGTTTGCTACACAAAAATCATTAAATACGGGTAATTGGTAATGCTATCACTACAAGACGGAACTACTATCAGTTTGGACCTATTAAATATTCTGGGCACCCTCCGGGACCAATTTATATTTCTAAGGGGCCTGAAACGTTTCCCTGGTGATTTTTTTCATGCGTTGGTGCCTGCAACGGATATTCAGACATATGAGGTTCCGTAGGCATATTTAATTGATTTACGTCTGTCTGCCTTCGCCATATATAATTATGGTAACTTTGATGTCCTGCATCTCTGCCACTTGCTGACGCTGACTGCCAATGCCGTTGGCTTGCAAAATTTTCATGTCCCGTCGGCAAATTTTCGTGATTTCTATATATCATTCTCGCATTATATTGGCTTTGGCGAGTATATGGGTTTTCAAACCGGTAATTAATTTGTCTATTGGGAGGAGGGATGTAAAAATTTTGTTGGTACGCGTTGTAAGGTACTGATTGGCGCAATCTTCCCTGGCTATAGCCTAGTGCACCACCGGCGCTAAGATTTGTTTTTCCGAACAAATGGTTGCCATTATTTTGCCTACTGCCGACAGCAATTCTTGGTATGCGGTTAGGGACATAATGGCACTCTCTCGCGATGTGCCCAGGTCGATTGCAATTATAGCATCTTATTATTGTATGGTTATTTTCATAATTAGATTGTTTGACAGGATGAAAACGTACTGTTTTTTGCCTAGCGGGCTCTTGCGTTTTATTTCTTTGTGGCACTGGGGAGTTATCCCTTGAAAAGAAATTGGGAGACGCCTGATTGCCCTTGGAGATTATGTTCGCATTTGAATCGCCTAGGCTATTTATTTTTGCTTTACTGTGATTTGCGACCATCGTGTGGACTTCGATCAATCGCTCTACCTCCTGAACTGCGAGATCCAACGTCTGAATATTTTTGGATATTACCATTCTGTATAGTTTTGGGGGTAGCCCTGGCAAAAAGGTATTTAGTATGATTTTTTCATACAGTTGCCATGAGCCTCTTCCGTATTTTGCCTCTACCGAAATTCTTATATTTTCAAGACATTCTCTTATATTTTGTGAATAGTCAAAGCACACCGTTCCGTGTTTTAATTTATTTATGGAACTGGTTTCGATAAATCTATCTTTAAATTCTTTTAACAATTTGTCAACCGTATTTATTGGCAAGTTGGTGTCATTGCGTATGGTATGCTCAATCTGTTTTAGAAAGGTTAAGGCCTGGCCTTTTAATCATAGTAGGAGCATGTCGACTAACGCTTCTAGCTCTGTTTCGTTAGTTGTACAAACTGGGCCAATTGGATATTAAATTCGTCAATATCTGATTGACCATTGTACTCCTGGATAGACTTTGCTATTTCTATATTTTTCGCGACCAACTTCTGCACTATTAATAAATCGTTAAGGTCGTCCGACATTTTTTTGTGTTTGAATCAACTCAAAATAAATTTATTTTTTCACTTAACCTATTTTGGGGGAGGCTATTATCTCCTATGAGATATTTTAAAGGGTTTCCTGTGGTAGCTTAGTGGTTATAGGCCTAATCACTTTACTTATATGTCTGTATTTCTCCAATAATTAAATCCAAATTACAAAGTTGATAGCGTAATTAGTTCGCAAGTTTTCCTCCAATTTCCGGCTGCGCCATTTGTAGCGATGAATATTTTTTGTGGCTATAAAGGAATTATTAGCTATAAAAGGAAGGACTGGGCTTAATTGCGGTAATAAATATTGACCGCGTCAAATCTAATATCGTACTTTAAAACTGCGAACTTACACCTTATAAGTTCTCCGATAGCGCCGCTTATAGCGCTAAGGATTGTGCCATCGAGCCCTGCGCCACAACAATGGGGAGTGAAGTAAATTTATAACTGCGCCACCCTCAATTATTGATATGTGTAGCCATATAAATGTGACCTCTTTTCTTCGAGCTATCTGGAGATCAGATCCCCTGGGAACGTATCTTGGAGACATGCGAACTAATTACCTGTTATTAGACTAGATGCAGACATATAAAATGAAATAAACACAGGTAAAAAGCAATAGATTTATTGAGACTTACATATTTAGGTGAACAGCAGTAGGTCTCTTCAAATGACACATCGGTGACTGAGATACAACAATGAAAGGATTGCAAAGCTTGAACGTCGAAATAATTCTGTCTAAATGGTCCTGAATCTGATTTACGAATACTCCCAAAAAGCACTTTTACCCCACTATCAAACCTAGTTTTTTTGTCCTGCTCTCTAAGAACTGGCTCACAATTGGCTCAAGTGGCCCAAGGATGCGAGCCCTTTGTCTAATAAATTGTTTTAAATATTTCTGATGATTCAAACGTTCACACGGTTCTTATCATTTAAACTTCCTTAGAAATATTTTGCGTAGCATCTTTTTTATTGCCCACTGTCTTAGCGAAATCCAAAGCTTGAATAGCGCCGTTCTTTGTCTGAGACTAACTGCAATTTATCTCTTTGCTGATTAAGGACTTTTCTTTCTTTTTGACACTAGATTTAAACTTAATTAGAGGAAGTCAGAATTATCTTTAGAAAGAAGGAACTTTATTTTGGTATTTTAAATATATCGCATTTGACTCACGGTAAAATTTCTCCAAACATATCAAATCAAAATTTTCAGATAGTCAATTTGTTCAACGTAGTAAAGAACGATGTGTGCACAATGTGTTTCTTTTTTTTGGTTTTTTCTCCATACCCGGGCACTTCGTATCGAAGGAATTGTCGTAGAAACTTCAAAAAGGGCCCATTCGATTGGAAATTGGAGTGGCTAGTGCCCTTTTCAATAGTCCGAAGTGATTGGAGGGCAAATAGCCCCCCCTAAACGCCCATCATTCCCCCAAACACATCCAATCAAAATTTTGAGATAGCCTTTTCTTTCAGCGTAGTTGATTTCTAGATAGAAAATATGTTTTTGAGGAGGAAATTCCCCCACAACCCTCAGAGCAAGGGTTTTAAAATACGCCCTGGGGGCATATAAGGTTTTTATAGAAGGCGTTGTTGTAGAAACTTCAGAAAATACTCATTCGATTGGAAATTCAAAGAGACAGCGCCCTTTTTAATAGTCAAACATGATTGGAGGGCAAATTGCCCCCCCCCCCTCACACCAATCATTTCCCCAAATACATTCAATCATAAATTTTGGGATAGCCATTTTGTTCAGCATAGTTGATTTCCAGATAGAAAATATGTCTTTTGAGGAGGAGACTCCCCCACAGCCCTCAGGGCATAGTTTTTATGTTATGCCCTGGGGGCATATAAGGTTATGAAAGAAGGCATTGTCCTAGAAACTTCAAAAAAAGTTCATTCGATTGGAAATGCACAGGGCTAGTGCCCTTTTCAATAGTCGAAAGTGTTTGGAGGGCACCTAGCCCCCCCCATACCCAGTATTCCCCCAAACACATAAAATAAAAATTTTGAGTTAACCATTTTGTTCAGCGTAGTTGATTTCCAGATAGAAAACATATTTTTGAGGAGGACACTCCCCCACAACCCTCAGGTAAAGGATTATAAGTCATGTCCTGGGGGCATATAAGTAGAACCCCCTTATCCAATACGAGGCTAACATAATTTATTCATGGTTTATTGATCCACTAACGTGTCAATGACATCTTTTTCAAGGCCAATCAGGGGATGTTTCTAAGTGTATTGACTCCGGGACGAAGTTTGCACATGCGCACTGAATACTAACGGGGCAAGGTTTATTGATCCATGAAGGGGACTAGATTTCTGAGAAATTAATTACATAATCGGTGGGGAATTCTATCATGAGGCGATTTCATTTTTTAAATATGGCTTCTCAGGTCTTTAGGTCTGAGAGATAAATTAATATTCTATCTAAGCCTCAATAGTGTAACTAGGAACACCTTAGATATTTTTTCAGAAATTCATACGAGATCAAGACAGATTGAATATATTTTACGTGGGAAATGGTTCCCTAGGAATTTCAAATGTGACAGCGCAGGGATGCCGAAACAAAGGAACACGCAGGAATTACTTTTAGGGGATTATTTGGGCGAAACAGTTTGAGACATTTTAGGGATTTTTTTGGCGAAACTGTTTGAGACATTTTAAAAAATGATTTGGGTGAAACTCGGTGGTCGTTATAATACACAAGTTCCATTTGAACAGTGTTGTAAGGTCCCCTACCCCAACCCCAAAGGAAACCCAAAGGGCCCCCGCCCCCGGGCCCCCCAAAGGGCCTTTTATCTCCCCTGGCCTACAAAGGGCCTCCTCCCCCCCCCAGGGCCCCCAAAGAGCCCCCCTCCCTAGTTTAGAGTTTTGGTTTGATATTAGCTTATAGTTTTAGTTAGAGTTATAGTTTAGTTTAGTTGTAGTTCAGAGTCTAGAGTTTCAAGTTAGACTTTCAGCACTTAAAGTTTTACTTAGAGTTATATTTTGTTTGGTTTTAGTTAAGTGTTTTTGGACTTGTAGTTTAGTTTTAACTAAACGTTTTAGTTTAGAATTTTAGCCTAGAGTCTTAGCTTAGAGTTTTTCGTTGCACTTTTAGTTTAGTTTAGTATTAGTTAAGAGTTTTAGTTTAGAGTTCTATTTTAGGTATCGTTAAGAGTTTTATTTTAGAGTTTAGTTTTTTAGCTTAGAGTTTTAGCTTAGAGTTTTAGTTAGAGTTATAGTTTAGTTTAATTTTTGTTAAGAGTTTTAGTTTAGACCTCATAGTTTTATTTTAGATTTTAGAGTTTTATTTATAGTTATATCTTGGCTTAATTTTTTTTAAGAGTTTTTGTTTGGAGTTATAGTTTAGTTTTAGTTAAGAGTTTTAGTTTAGAGTTGTAGTTTAATTTAGTTTTAGTTAAAAGTTTTAGTTTAGAGTTGTTGTTTAGTTGTAGATATGAGCTTTAGTTTATAGTTTTAGTTTGATATTAGCTTACAGTTTTAGTTAGAGTTATAGTTTAGTTTACTTGTAGTTCAGAGTCTAGAGTTTCAAGTTAAACTCTCAGCACTTAGAGTTTTAGTTAGAGTTATATATTATTTTCGTTTCATTTAAGTGTTTATGGACTTGTAGTTTAGTTTTAGCTAAACGTTTTAGTTTAAAGTTTTAGCCTAGAGTCATAGCTTAGAGTTTATCATTTCACTTTTATTTTAGTTTTAGTTTAGAGTTTAGAGTTTTAGTTTAGAGTCTTAGCTTATAGTTTTAGTTAGAGTTATAGTTTAGTATTGTTTTATTTAAGAGTTTTTTTTTAGAGTTTAGAGTCTTATCTTAGAGTTTTATTTAGAGTTTATATTTTTAGATTAGATTCTTATCTTAGAGTTTTAGTTATATTTATATTTTAGTTTATTTTTATTTGAGACTTATAAATTGAGTTTTAGTTTAGAGTATTAGCTTAGAGTTTTTGTTAGAGTTCTAGTTTATTTTAGTTTAGATATTGAATTTTTAGTTTTGAGTTTTAGATTAGAGTTTTAGTTAGAGGTATATTTTATTTTATTTTTAATTAATATTTTTAGTTTTTAGTCTTAGATTATATATTTAATTAGACTTAAAGTTTAGTTTATTTTTAGTTAAGAATATTAATTTAGAGGTGTTGTTTAGCTTTAGAGAAGAGTTCTAGTTTTAGAGTTTAGAGTTTTAGTTAGAGTTATAGATTAGTTTAGTTTTAGTTTAGAGTCTAGAGTTTTAATTTAGAGATTTATCTTAGAGTTTTAGTTAGAGTTACAGTTTACTTTAGTTTTAGTTAAGGGTTTTAGTTTATACTTATAATTTAGTTTCAGTTAGGAGTTTTAGTTTAGAATTGTAATTTAGTTTTAGTAAAGAGTTGTAATTTAGAGTTGTAATTTTGTTTCAGTTATGAGTTGTAATTTAGAGTTTAAAGTTTTATTTTATCGACATAGCTTAGATTTTTAGTTAGAGTTATAGTTTAGTTTAATTTTGGTTAAGAGTTTTAGTTTAGACTTCAGAGTTTTAGCTTAGATTTCAAAGTTTTAGTTTAGAGTTTAGAGTTTTAGTTAGAGTTATAGTTTAGTTTAATTTTTGTTAACAGTTTTAGTTTAGAGTTGTAGTTTAGTTTTAGTTAAGAGTTTTAGTTTAGAGTTGCAGTTTAGTTTAGTTTTAGTTAAGAGTTTTAGTTTAGAGTTGTTGTTTAGTTTTAGATAAGAGTTTTAGTTTAGAGTTTAGAGTTTTAGTTAGTGTTATAGTTTAGTTTATGTTTAGTTTAGAGTCTAGAGTTTTAATATAGAGTGTTAGCTTAAAGTTTTAATTATAGTTATAGTTTACTTTAGTTTTAGTTAAGAGTTTTAGTTTAGACTTATAGTTTAGTTTCATTTAGAAGTTTTAGTTTAGAGTTGTAGCTTAGTTTTAGTAAAGAGTTTTAGTTTAGAGTTGTAGTTTAGTTTTATTTAAGAGTTTTAGTTCAGAGTTTAAGAGTTTTAGTTTAGACTTCAGAGTCTTAGTTTAGATTTCAGAGTTTTAGTTTAGAGTTTAGAGTTTTAATGAGAGTTACAGTTTAGTTTATTTTTTTAATATTTTTAGTTTAGAGTTGTAGTTTAGTTTTAGTTAAGAGTTTTATTTTAGAGTTTTAGTTTAATTTATTTTTAGTTAATATTTATATATTAGAGTGTTAGTTTAGTTTATTTTTAGATAATAGTTTTAGTTTAGACATTAGAGTTTTAGTTATATTTATAGTTTAGTTTAGTTTTAGTTTACTTTAGTTTTAGTTGAGGGTTTTAGTTTAGACTTATAGTTTAGTTTTAGTTAGTAGTTTTAGTTTAGAGTTGTAGTTTAGTTTTAGTAAAGAGTTTTAGTTTAGAGTTGTAGTTTAGTTTTAGTTTAGAGTCTAAGAGTTTTAGTTTAGACTTCAGAGTTTTAGTTTAGATTTCAGAGTTTTATTTTAGGGTTTAGAGTATTAGTTAGAGTTATAGTTTAGTTTAATTTTAGTTAAGAGTTTTAGTTTAGAGTTGTAGTTTAGTTTAAGTTAAGAGTTTTAGTTTAGAGCTGTAGTTTAGTTTAGTTTTAGTTAAGAGTTTTAGTTTAAAGTTGTTGTTTAGTTTTAGATAAGAGTTTTAGTTTAGAGATTAGAGTTTTAGTTAGAGTTATAGTTTAGTTTAATTTTTGTTAACAGTTTTACTTTAGACTTATAGTTTAGTTTCAGTTATGAGTTTTAGTTTAGAGTTGTAGTTTAGTTTTAGTAAAGAGTTTTAGTTTAGAGTTGTAGTTTAGTTTTATTTAAGAGTTTTAGTTTAGAGTTTAGAGTTTTAGCTTAGAGTATTAGATCAGAGTTTTATTTAGAGTTTTATTTTAGTTTGATTTTACTTAAGAGTTTTAGTTTAGACTTCAGAATCTTAGTTTAGATTTCAAAATTTAGTTTAGAGCTAATAGTTTTAGTTATAGTTATAGCTTATTTTAAATTTTGTTAAGAGTTTTAGTTTATATACCATGTTAATTTTTAGCTAAGAGTTTTAGTCTAGAGTTGTAGTTGAGCTTATTTTTAGTTAAGAGTTTTAGTTTAGAGTTGTTGTTTAGTTTTAGATACGAGTTTTAGTTTAGAGTTTTAGTTTGATATTAGTAGAGTTAGAGTTAGTTTAGTAGAGTTATAGTTTAGTTTAGTTGTAGTTCAGAGTCTAGAGTTTCAAGTTAGACTCTAAGCATTTAGAGTTTTAGTTAGAGTTATATTTTATTTTAGTTTTAGTTAAGTGTTTTAGGACTTGTAGTTTAGTTTTAGGTAAACGTTTTAGTTTAAAGTTTTAGGCTAGAGTCATACCTTAGAGTTTTTCCTTGCACGTTTAGTTTAGTTTAGTTTTAGATAAGAGTTTTAGTTTAGAGTTTCAGTTTGGTATTAGCTTACAGTTTTAGTTAGAGTTAGAGTAGTTAAGAGTTTTACTTAAAAGTTTTATCTTAGAGTCTTAGCTTAGAGTTTTAATTACAGTCATATTATAGTTTAATCTTAACTCAGAGTTTCAATTTTGAGTCGTGGCTTAGATTGTTACTTAGTTATGGTTTAGTTTAGTTTTTAGTAAGAATATTATTGTAGATGTATTGTTTAGCTTAAGATAATAGTTTTTGTTTATAGTTTAGAGTTTAAGTTAGAGCAATAGTTTAATTTAGTTTTAGTTTAGAGTCTAGAGTTTTTATTTAGAGTGTTAGCTTAGAATTTTAGTTAGAGTTATAGTTTACTTTAGTTATAGTTTAGAGTTATAGTTTAGTTTAGTTTTAGTTAGGAGCTTTAGTATAGATCTAATGTTTAGTTTTACTTAAGAGTTTTAGTTTATAGTGTATAGATTTAGTTTACACTTTTACTTTAGAGTTATAGTTTTAGTTTAGCTTTAGTTAAGAGTTTTAGTTTAGATATTGAAGTTTTAGTTTTGAGTTTTTGCTTAGAGTTATAGTTAGAGCTATTGTTTAGTTTAGTTTTAGTTAAGAGTTTTAGTTTAGAGTCTTAGCTTAGAGTTTTAGTTAGAGTTATATTTTAGTTAAGAGTTTTAAATTATCGTAAAATGATTTTATTGCGGTTTATATAAAAAAATGTTAGGTTTCTCTACGTTTAAGTTAGGTGAGGTTATCCTGAGCACTCATGTTAACCTTACCTAACTTAATCGTGGAGAAACATAACTTTTTTGTATTTAAACCGCAATAAAAATATTGCAAGTCTAGCATTTCAAAGAAAAAATGTGTTCAACACCTTGCTCTTTACGCTAAACTAAAACTCTTAACTAAACTATAACTCTACACTAAAACACCTAAGTAAAACTAAACTAAAACTCTAGTTCTAACTAAAACTCTAAACTAAAACTCGAAACTAAAAATCTTAACTAAAAGTAAACTACAACTCTAAACTAAAAGTATTATCTAAAAATAAACTACAAGTATAAATTAAAACTATTAACGAAAATTAAACTCAACTAAAACTCTGAATTAAAACAAAAATAAACTATAACTATAAATAAAACTCTAAGTTAGGACACGAAACTAAAACTCCAATCTCTAAACTAATACTCTTAACTCAAATAAAACTATAACTCTGAATAAAACTCTAAGCTAAGACTCTAAACTAAAACTAAACTAAACTATGTTTCTAACTAAAACTTTAAGTTAAGACGCTAAATTAAAACTCTAACCTCTAAACTAAAACTCTTAACTAAACTATAACTCTAAACTAAAATTCTTAACTAAAACTAAACTAAAACTATAACTCTAACCAAAACTCAAAGCTAAGACTCTAAAATAAAACTCTAAACTCTAAGCTAAAACCCTAAACTAAAACTCCTAACTAGAACTATACTAAACTATATCTCTAACTAAAACTCTAAGCTAAGACTCTAAACTATAACTCTAAACTAAAACTCTTAACTACTATAACTCTAACTAAAACTGTAAGCTAATACCAAACTGAAACTCAGAACTGAAACTCTTATCTAAAACTAAACTAAACTAAAAGTGCAAGGGAAAACTCTAAGCTATGACTCTAGGCTAAAATTCTAAACTAAAACGAAGTCTAAACTAAAACTCTTAACTAAAATTAATCTAATCTATAACTCTAACTAAAACACTAAGCTAAGAATCTAAGCTAAAACTCTAAACTAAAACTCTTAACTAAAACTAAACAACAACTCTAAACTAAAACTCTTTACTAAAACTAAACTACAACTCTAAACTAAAACTTTTAACTAAAACTAAACTATAAGTCTAAACTAAAACTCTTAACTAAAACTAAAGTAAAATATAACTCTAACTAAAACTGTAAGCTAACACTCTAAATTAAAACTCTAAACTAAAACTAAAGTAAACTATAACTCTAACTACAACTCTAAACTCTAAACTAAAACTCTTATCTAAAACTAAACAACACCTTCAAACTAAAATTATTAGATAAAACTAAACTAAACTATAACTCTAACTAAAACTCTAAGCTAAGACTCTAAACTAAAACTCTGAATTAAAACTAAACTAAACTGTAAGTCTAACTAAAACTCTAAGCTAAGACTCAAAACTAAAACTCCAATATCTAAGCTAAAACTCTTAACTAAAACTAAACTAAAACTATAACTCTAAACTAAAAGTCTAAACTAAAACTCTAAACTCTAATCTAAAACTATAAACTCTAAACTAAAACTAAAAGTAAAACTTAAAAGTAAACTTAAGTAAAACTAAACTAGAGATGTAAACTAAAGCTCCTAACTAAAACTAAACTAAACTATAACTCTAAACTAAAACTAAAGTAAACTATAACTCTATCTAAACCTCTAAACTCTAAACTAAAACTCTTATCTAAAACCAAACAACACCTCTAAATTAAAATTCTTAACTAAAACTAAACTAAAATATAACTCTAACGAAAACTTTAAGCCAAGACTCTAAACTAAAACTCTAAACTAAAACTCTGAAATAAAACTAAACTAAACTATAACTCTAACTAAAACTCTAAGCTAACACTCTAAATTAAAACTCTAGACTCTAAACTAAAACTAACCTAAACTATAACTCTAACAAAAACTCTAAACTCTAAACTAACACTCTTGTCTAAAACCAAACAACACCTCTAAACTAAAATTATTAACTAAAACTAAACTAAAATATAACTCTAACTATAACTTTAAGCTAAGGCTCTAAACTAAAACTCTGAAATAAAACTAAACTAAACTATAACTCTAACTAAAACTCTAAGCTAAGACTCTAAACTAAAACTCTAAACTAAAACTCTTAACTACTATAACTAAAACTCTAAGCTAATACCAAACTGAAACTCTAAACTAAACCTCTTATCTAAAATTAAACTAAACTAAAAGTGCAAGGAAAAACTCTAAGCTCTGATTATAGGCTAAAACTCAACTAAAACGTTTAGCTAAAACTAAACTACAAGTCAAAAAATAAATAACTAAAACTAAAATAAAATATAACTTTGACTAAAACTCTAAGTTCGGAGAGTTTAAGTCGAAACTCTAGACTCTGAACTACAACTAAACTAAACTATAACTCTAAACTAAAACTCTTAACAAAAATTAAGATAAACTATAACTCTAACTTAAACTCTAAACTCTAAAATAAAACTCTGAAGTCTAAACTATAAATGTTAACTGAAATGAAACTTAAATATAACTTTAACTAAAACTCTAAGCTAAGACTCTATGCTGAAACTCTAAATTAAACTACAACTCTATGCTAAAACTAAACTGAGACTCTAAATTAAAATTTTTTAATAAAATTAAACTAGAACTCTAAACTAAAACTATGGGCTATAAGCAATTTTCTAGAAGCTGCTTACCTAAGAGTACCGTAGAATTTCACAAACCAACAATATTATTCAAAAACCATATAAAAAACTTTTACCTAAATTTTGTGATAGAAAGTTGCACATCTGACCACTATACTACATCCATAGATAGTCCAAGAGATGGCGTTTGAGGTGTGAGTAGCGGCAGATTTTTTGCTTGAAGTTTTCTGTTAAAAGTACACGTGTCTCAATGGACCCGCGTCCCAACGTACCTAACTCTCTCCTATATTAATGACTTTCAATAAAGATTATAAATGCTTTTCAAAAAGACAAAGAACATACAAATGAACCTTTTGGCCAGAGTTGAACTAAATCAAAACATGTTACGTGTGTACGAGCTGTCAAAAAGGTTGTCACTCAGAAATGATTGAGCATATTAATTTGGAACTAATATTACTACCATTACCACTTCTACATTTACTACTACTACTACTTCCATAACAACTACTTGTAAGGCTAAGAGCATGAAGATGGATATCTATAGAATTATATAAATATACAGGTTATAAAAGAGACATATCAGCAATTTAATAGCAAAGGCTATTTGTATTAAATTGAATATTATAGGATGTATAAGAGAGATGATCAACTGACAAAATACTAATGCTACTACTAGTACTATAGTAGTATATATATAAATGCTATATATATAGCTCTATAGAGCTACTACTGCTAGTACTATTGCTATTAATGCTAATACTACTGCTCTTACTACTATTGCAGCTATGCCTAAGGGTTTGAAGGTGAAATTTTCAGGAAATTTTTAGAGGGAAGGTGAAATGAATTTACAACCCGCCGTCTCTATGCAGGTTGTCAAAAAGGCACACCAGCAATATGTTGAGAACAGTTTTTTGTGTTAAGAATAAACTTACAGGGCTTGTTGCAGGGAATATTGAAATAAACAAACGACAATATTTGCATCATATTGCAACTCCTTCTAATCATAGTACTGCTACTACTACTACTGAAATTAAAGTTACGACTGCTACCACTAATTTTACTGCAATTACTGCTACAAATATTACTGCTACTAAAGCTAAGGGTATTAAGGCAACAATTTTGGGGAACACTTTATTAAACTGAATTGGGGCACACTATGCCCACACAGGCTGGCAAGAGGACGTATTAGTAATGCTTCAGGAATAATTGTTGATATTAAATTGAAACTTCCAGAGTTTATTGAAGGGGATATCGAACAAAACCAAAGGTGATATATGCACACTGTTACTGATGCTACTACTGCTACTCCAATTGTCACTGCTACGCAAGCTATGGGCATTAAGATCAGGATCTAAAGGAATATTTAAACGGATATTGATAAAGTTTAAAGGAAATGGATGTTTAAAGGATCTAATTTGACTGAAAATTAAAAGTTCTAGTGCTCCTTCTAAGAGTCAAAAGTAATTAGAGGGCAATCAGTCCTGTTCTTCTAAGTCCAATAACTATGTCGCTACGAGTGTAGGGGTGTAAATAATTGTCAATGAGTCACCTCAGCATTATCTGGAGAAGAACTGGGGTTTAAGTTGAAATTTTTTGAGCTATTACTATTACTACTTCTGCTCTTACAACTGAAATGGACCAAAAGAGTGTAAATTTATCCAGGATATCAAAGAGCAAAAATAGAATATTTATGCTCTTTGAAGAGCATATATAGAATTTTGGGAATGGTATTTAATTTTTAATTTTTAAAGTCAAATTTTTCAGTTCAACTTGAGGAGGTATAAAACCAAATTAAACAATACAACTTGTGATAGGATTCAAAATTGTTGAAAAAGTCTGTCCGATATAGAAATAGCAAGCCAACTATGGGCTCTTCCGGTAATCCGGTAATCCGTGAACCAACAAGTTAAGCTTTTGGTCTTTTACTTCAAAAGCAAGCAATCGTTTCTCTAGAGCTTCAGATTTAAGCTTCAGCTCCTCTAGTGTAGATTCTAGTTCAAGTATTCGTGAATCACGGGTTGTTGCAAAATTATTGAAAAGACGAAAATATACAGAAAAAAAAAATCCATGAAAAAGACTATGTCAATAAAAAACGAACAGATACTAATCAAATAATACTTTTTTCACAAAACCCCCTGCCTTCTCAAGACCAGAACATATTTTTCACTTTACTGAAGACAAAATACATTAAAAGAATTTTCAACTTTTTGAGTTTAATATATAAGAAATTATTAAGAATTTTAGGGTTAAATATCACTATATGTATATTAAACTGATATTTCACGGTCATTTTTTTCACTTAAGTTTAAATTATATTAAAGTTTTAGTGACAAAATTTTAACAAAAAAAATCGTAGGCAGCGCAATGGCGATTACTATTTTTTTTTTTTATAGATCAGGGTACTTTGTATAGAAGGAGTTGTCGTAGGAACTTCAAAAAGGAATTGTTCGATTGAAAATTGAATGGGCTAATGACCCTTTCAATAATAGAACGTGATTGGAGGTCAATTAACCCCCCTTCCACACCAACCATTTCCCAAACACATCAAATAAAAATTTTATATATAGCAATTTTGTTGAACGTAGTTAAGAGGTCCGGAAGCTATATCTTTGAGGATGACAACCCCCCACCCCCACAACCCCCAGGGAAAGGGTTGTAAGCTATGCCCTAGGAGTATATAAAGTTTCTATAGAAAGGGTGGTCGTGTAGAGTTTAGAGGATCCTCTTTGGAACTGAAATCAGAAGTTCTAGTACCCTTTTTAAGATGTAAAGTGTTCGAAGGGCGGAAACCAGCTCCCACCCGACACATCTCTTAATGTCCCCAATTGGATTTGATAGAAATTTTGACGTGGCCATTTGCTCTCGTAGAAAATTTGAAGAAGGCTCATTCGATTGGAAATTGAAAGGGCCAGTTCCCTTTGTATAATTTCAAAGTGATTGGAGCCATGCCTCCTCACGCCCATCAATTTTAAAACATATCTAATCAAAATTTTAAGATGAAAATGATTAGAGGACAACTAACCCCCTTCCAGGCCCATCAATTTCCCCACGAACATTCAATCAAAATCTAGAGATAGCCATTTTGTTCACCGTTTTTGAAAACTCGGGAAATTATGTCTTTGAGGATGATACCCCCCCCCCCCCACAGCTCTCAAAGCAAGGGTTGTAAGTTATTCCCTGAGGGCATATAAGGTTTTTATGAGAAGGGTTGTCGTATAACCTCCGAAGGGCTCATCGGTTCGGAAATCGAATGTTCTAGTCTCCTTTTTAAGAGCCAGGGCAGCCACCCCCCCCTTCACTTCGTATTTTTCACGAATTGATACGATAGAAATTTTGGGATAGCCATTTTTACAAAAATAGTCCAAAGATCATATAATAATACCTTTGGGTTGACGGAATCTCCCAGAGTCAGGGGGTATCAGTAATAAAATGTTTCTGTTTCTAGGGTTATATAAGGTTTTTATAGAAGGGATGGTCCTATGAATTTTAGAAGATGCTCAGGTGCTTGAAAATGTGTTGTTCTAGCTCCGTTTTAAGAGGCAAACATGATGGAGAGCAATTGTCCCCCTTGCCTCCCAGACATCCTCTTTTTCCGAAATGTATTTGATTGAAATTGTGAGATAGCCATTTTGTTACCAATGGTCCAAAAATCCTATAACAGTGTTTTTAGGGTGGACACACTCCCCCAGAACCCACGGAGAAGGGTTGTAAGTTTTGCCCAAGGGCATTTAATATTTTTATGGAGCGGGTGGTCGTATAACATTTGGATTGATAGTAGCTCATTTGATTAGAAGTCGGAGGTTTTATGGCCCTCTATAAGAGTCAAAAGTGAATGAAGGTCAACCAGCCCCACTCCCTCTCAAGCCTATTATTCCCCAAAACAAATCTGGTAGAACTTGTAAAAGAGCTATTTTGTTCAGCATTGTTGACAGATTTAGTAATTATGTCTTTGGGGACGTCAATCTCCCCACAATCTGCAGATCAAGGGCTGTAAAGTTAGATAATTCGTTCATTGTCTACATATAGTATATGTTATTAAGAAATTGTGTGCATGTTTGAATTTTACTTTCCAAAGAGACGAAGGGCATTTAGGTGAGCCTTTCAGAAAATGTTGAGTGGATTGTTGAACTAAATCAAAATACGTTATGTGTATATGTATTTTCAAAAGGGTGTAACACATTAATAATTGAGTATATTAATTTGGAAAATTCTGGAAACTACAAGGGAGATGATCCAAAAGGCAATATTTGCATGCTACCAATGCTACTAAAAATACCAGTTCTAGTACTGCCACACTACCCCATTTACAATATTGAAGGTAAATCTGAACCAAATCAAAAAACAGTTATGTGCATGCACCGTGCCGAAATAGCTCATCTCAAGAATTTATTTGGGTACTAAGTTGGAACTTTCAGAGAATACTTAAAGGGGAAGATCATCTTACCCAAAGGCAATATGTGCACACTATTTCT
The DNA here is from genome assembly GCF_049724085.1 of Artemia sp. Qi Xiang Cuo. Taxonomy (NCBI): domain Eukaryota; kingdom Metazoa; phylum Arthropoda; class Branchiopoda; order Anostraca; family Artemiidae; genus Artemia; species Artemia sp. Qi Xiang Cuo. The sequence continues at coordinate 7,488,234 of NC_142806.1, forward strand.
AATACCACTGTTGCTGCTACAGTTACTACTAGTGCTAGTAATGCTGCTTCTACTTCTATTGCAACTAATTCTAAGGCTAAGAGCATTTAGATCAAAATTTTAAGAATCATAGGCAGCACAATAGCGCTGCCTAAGTAAAGAACGATATTGGCACAATGTGTTTTTTTTCTCTAGACCAGGACGCTTCGTATCGGAGGATTTGCCGCAGAAACTTCGAAAAGGGCTCATTCCGATTTAAGGTTGGTAGGGCTAGTGCCCTTTTTAATAGTTGAAAGTGATTGGAAGGCAACTAACACCCCTTCCACGCCCACCATTTCCCCCCAAACACATCCAATCAAAATTTTGAGATAGCCATTTGTTCAACGTAGTTGATTTCCAGATAGAAATTATGCTTTTGATGAGAAAACTCCCCTACAGCCTTCAAGGCAACGGTCATAAGTTATGACTTGGGAGCATATAAGTTTTTTATAGAAAGTTTTGTCGTAGAAACTTCTAAAAGGGCTTATTCGATTCGAAATTCAAAGTGCCCTTTATAAAAGTCGAAAGTGATTGAAGGGCAACTAATCCCCCTCTCGCGCCCACCTTTTCCCCAAATATATCCAATCAAAATTTTGAGATAGCTCTTTTGTTCAACGTAGTTGAAATTTCTAGAAATTAGGTCTTTGAAGATGACAACCCCACCCATAGCCCTATGGGCAAGGATTTTAAGTTATGCCCTGGGGTAATATAAGGTTTTTATAGAAAGCATTGTCGTAGGTACTTCATAAAGGGCTAATTTGAATGGAAATTAAAATGGCCAGTGCCATTTTTAATAGTCGAAAGTGATTGGAAGGCAACTAACACCCCTTCCATGCCCACCATTTCCCCAAACACATCCAATCAAAATATTGGGATAACTATTTTGTTCAACGCAGTTGAAAGTTCTGAAAATTATATCTTTGAGCAGGACCCTCCCCCCCCCACCACAGTCTTCAGGGCAAAAGTTGTAATTTATGCCCTGGGGGTATATAAGGTTCTTATTGAAAGCTTTGTCGTAGAAACTTGAAAAAGGCCTCATTCGGTAGAAAATACAAAGAGCTAGTGCCTGTTTTAATAGTCGAAAGTGATAGGAGGGCAACTAAACCCCCTCTCATCCCCACCTTTTCTTCAAACACATCCAATCAAAGTTTAGAGTTAACCATTTTGTTCAAAGTAGTTGAAAGTTTGAAGTTAGGTCTCTAAGGATGATAACCCCCCCCTCCAGCCCTCAGGGCCGGGGTTGTAAGTAATGCCCTGGGGGGCATATAAGGATCAAATAGAATGCGTTGTCGTAGAAACTTCAAAAAGGCTTCATTCAATAGGAAAATGAAATGGCTACTGCCCTTTTTAATAGTTAAGATTGATCGAAGAGCAACTAACCCCCTCTCACGCCCACCATTTCACCAAACCCACCCAATCAAAATTTTGAGATATCAATTTTGTTCAACGTAGTTGAAATTTCTGGAAATTAGGTCTCTGAGAATGATAACCCCCTCAGAGCCCTCAGGGAAAGGGTTGTAAGTTTTGCCCTCGCGGCATATAAGGTTTTATAGAAAGTTTTGTCGTAGAAACTTCGAAAAGGGCTCATTGGATTGGAAATTGAAAGAGTCGGTGCCCTTTTTAATAGTCGAAAGTGAATTGAGAGCAACTGGTCCCCCTCTCACGCTCACCATTTCTCCAAACACATGCACTAAAAGTTTAGAGTTGGCCGATTTGTTCAACGTTGTAGAAGTTCTAGAAATGATGTATTTGACGGTAACAAGTCCCTCAGAGTCCTCAGGGCTAATGTTTTAAGCTGTGCCCAGGGGTTATATATGGTTTTATTGAAAGTTTTTTTGGACAAACTTGAAAAAGGGCTCATTTAATTAGAGATTCAAAGGGTTAGTTTCCATTTTAATAGTCAAATGGGGTTGCACGCTAACTAAACCCCATAACACTCCTACATTTATCACAAACATACCCAATCTAAATTTTGTGATAGCTATTTTGTTCAACGTAGTTGAAAATTCTGGAAATCAGGTCTTTGACAGTGACAATTCCCCCCTCCCTCCCACAGCTCTCAGGGCAAGGGTTGTAATTTATACCCTGGAGATATATATGGTTTTTATAGAAAATATTGTTGTGGAAACTTCAAAAAGGGCTCGTTCGATTGGAAATTAAAATGGCTAGTGCCCTTTTTAATAGTTGAAAGTGATTGAAAGGCAACTAACACCCCTTCAAAGCCCACAATTTACCCAATTACATCCAATCAAAATTTTGAGATAGCCATTTTGTTCAACATAGTTGAAAGTTCTAGAAATTAGGTCTTTGAAGATGACAACCCCACCCGTAGCCCTCAGGGCAAGGATTTTAAGTTATACCCTGGGGGAATATAAGGTTTTTATAGAAAGTATTGTCGTAGGTACTGCATAAAGGGCTAATTTGAATGGAAATTAAAATGGCCAGTGCCCTTTTTAATAGTCGAAAGCGATTGGAAGGCAACTAACACCCCTTCCATGCCCACCATTTCCCCAAACACATCCAATCAAAATTTCAAGATAATCATTTTATTTAACGCAGTTGAAAGTTCTTGAAATTATATCTTTGAGCAGGACACTCCCCCCCTAGTCTTCAGGGCTAAAATTGTAATTTATGCCCTGGGGACATATAAGGTTCTTATTGAAAGCTTTGTCTTAGAAAATTGAAAAAAGCCTCATTCAATTAGAAATTCGAAGGGCTAGTGCCTGATTTAATAGTCGAAAGTGATTGGAGGGCAACTAGCCCTCCTCTCACGCCCACCATTTCCCAAAACAAATCCAATCAAAACCGTTAGATAGCCATTTTGTTCAACGTAGTTGAAAGTTTTGGAAATTAGGCATTTGAGGATGACACCCCCCCACAGACCTCAGGGAAAGGGTTATAAGTTATGCCCTGGCGGCATATAAGATTTTTATAGACAACATTGTGGTAGAAACTTCAAAAACGGCTCACTCGATTGGAAATTGAAAGAGCTAGTGCCCTTTTTAATAGTTGAAAATGATTGTAGGGCAACTAACCCCCCTCTCACACACATCATTTCCCCAAATACATTCAATCAAAGTTTTTAAATAGCCATTTTCTTCAACGTAGTTGAAAGTTCTGAAAATTATGTATTTGAGGATGAAAAAACCCCCAGAGCTCCCAGGGCGAAGAGGGCATATAAGTTTTGGGGCATGCAAGGTTTGTATAGATAGCGTTGTCGTATAAACTTTAAAAGGGGCTCATTCAATTGGAAATTGAGAGGGCTAGTGCCCTTTTAATAGTCAAAAGTGATCGAAGAGTAACTACCTCCCTCTAACGCCCACCACGTCCTCAAACACATCCAATCAAAATTTAGGATAGCCATTTTGTTGAACGTAGATGAAAGTTCTGGACATTAGACCTTTGAGGATCACAACCACCACCCCCCCCCTCTCTCCTCAGCCCGCAGAACCAAGGTTGTAAGTTACGCCCTCGGGGCATATACTGTTTTTATAGAAAGCGTTTGTCGTACAAATTTCAAAAAGGGTTCCTTCGATTGGTGATTGAAAGAGCTATTGCCCTTTCTAATATCCAAAAGTATACGGAGGGAGAATCCCCTCTCACGCCCATTATTTCCCGAAACATTTCCGATCTATATTTTGATATGGTCATTTTGTTCAATGTAGTTTAAATGTCCGGAACTGATGTCTTTGAGGATAAAGCTCCTCCCCCATAACCCTCAGGACATGGGTAGTAAGTTATGCCCTTTGGGCATATAAGGTTCTTATAGAAAGTTTTGTCGCAGAAGCTTCAAAAAAGGCTCATTTGATTGGAAATTGAGAAGACTAGTGCCTTTTTTATTAGTAGAAGGTGATCAAAGGGCAAATGCCCCCCATGCCCTTAATTTCCCTAAACACTTCTAATCAAAATTTTGAGATAGTTATTTTTTTTCAGCGTATCGGAATAGTCTGGAAATTATGTTCTTGAGATTAAGAAAACCCCCAATCCTCGAGGTAAGGGTTGTAAGTTATGCCCTGGGAACATATAAGATTTTTATAGAACGCATAGTCATATAAACTTTGGAGTGGGCTCGTTGGATGGGTAATCAAAAGTTATATTACTGTTTTAAAGATTAAAAGTGATCGGAGATTGGATCCCCCCTTCCGCACACACACCTTGTATTTTCCCGAAATGCATCTGATAGAACCTTTAAGATGGTCCGTGTTTCCAGTAGAAACTACGAAAAAGGCTCATTCGATTGGAAATTAAAATAACATTTTTAACAGGTAAACGTGATTGGAGAGAAACAAGCCATCCCCCCCCCCACGGCCATCGATTCCCAAAACACATCTAATCAAAATTTGCAGATAGTCATTTTGTAAAGTGTATATGAAAGGTCTGTAAATTATTTCACTGAGGATGAGAGACCCCCCCCCCCTCCAAAGCCCTCAGCACAGGGGCTGCAAGTTATGATCCGAGGAAATATAAGGTTTTTGTGGAAATGTTGATACCCCAAAGGGGGCTCATTGTATTAGAAATATGATGCTCTAGCTCTCTTTCTTAGGGTCAAATTGATCGGGGGAAGCCGCCCCCCCCTTACGTCTTGTTTTCCAAAAATACATCAGATAAAAGTTTTGAGACAACCATTTATTCAAAAATAGTCCAAAGATTATGTAATATGGCCTTTTGGGTGTATAGCAACTAGCCCCCTCCCTAACATCCTCTTTTCTCAAAACACATTCAATTGATATTGTGACATAGCCATTTTGTTACCAATAGTCCAAAAATCGCATAAAAATGTCAGTAGGGTGGACAACATCCCCCAGAGCCCATGGGCAATGGTTGTAGGTTATGCCCTGGGCGTATAAAGCTTTTATGGAACGGGTAGTCGATCAAACTTTGGATTGTATGGAGCTCATTTGATTAGGAGTCAGAAGTTTTAGTGCCCTTTTTAAAGGTCAAAAGTAAATGGAGGGCAATCAGCCCCCCCATCATATAATCCCCCAAAACATATCCGATTGAAATTTCAATAGAGCTATTTTGTTTAGCATTGTTGACAGGTCTAGTAATTATGATTTTGGGGATGTCAACCTCCTCAGAGTCCTCAGGACAACGGCTGTAAGTTAGGCAATCCGTTCATTGTTTACACATAGTATATGTTATTAAGAAAGGTATGCATGCTTGAACCTCACTTTCCAAGAAGACGAAGGGAATTTCGGCGAGCCTTTCAAAGAATGTCGAGGGGAGTGTTGAACTAAACTAAATACCTTTGATATATACGGATTGCCAAAAGGGTGCAACACAGGAATAACTGAGTATATTAATTTGGAAAATTCGGAAAATGATTAATGAATGAAATGAATGAATGATAGAGACTGCATCTCCTCTCCCAATCTGTTAATGGCGTTGGTTTTTTTCTAATTGGCCATTCTACAGTTTTGAGTTAAACCACTAGGAAAAACGATTGAGAGGGAAACCGCCAATTCAGTAAAAATTTATGATCGAAATCTTTTGAAGCAATGAGTCTGGAGCAAACTACTTCTGTCATATTGTAATAATTTCAAGAAATTGTTTTTCAACGTGAACGCTCTTGGAGCTTCTAAAAAAGTGTTGCGTAGTGACTGTCACGTAAACAACTCACCTATGTTATCCTAAAAACTTAAAAACTTAAAACTACTTAAAATCACTTAAAAAACAACAAGTACTTCATAACTCTCGTAATCATTGTAAGAGTGGGTCCAACTTCATAAACTCCGGAACCATTCTAAAAGTAGAGATGCCCTAATAGCTCGTGAGGGGAGTCCATATATAGGGGCATAGAACCACGTGGCTTATAGTTTTCTCACTGAGATTGGAAAAACAGTATTTTTCTCACTTGAAAAACAGGAATTTTTTCACTGTTATGGATTTTCTTGTGGACGGTTATGTGTGTCGGTCAATTTATTTGATGTTTTTCATGGATGTCAACAGTAATTTTTGTCTGTTTTATGGTTTTTGTCAGTGAGAATTTAAAAAAACAGGAACTTTCTCACTTTTATGGATCTTTTTATGGTTTTTGTCAGTGAGAATGAAAAAACAGGAACTTTCTCACATTAATGTCTGTGTTATGGTTTTTGTCAGTGAGAATAAAAAAACAGGAACTTTCTCACTTTGATGGATTATTGAGTCTAATGGGGACAGGTCAATGACACTTCCTTCAAGATCATGTTCTTGCTCGAGGCAAATGTTATGAGTTTCCAGGAAACAGTTAGATCACGTGATTCCTTCTCAGCCAATCAGAGGGTTTGCTTACATATTAGCGGTGGAGGAAATATGAGGAAAGGATTTTTGCTATAGTTTTATTAGTCTGTGAATAGAATTTAAAGGAGTGAGAAGAACAGTTTTGACTTTACTCATTTGGATATATATATTTGTAATAATGACTGGAATGTTTACACTATTAGAAGTTGATAGTGGAGTTGATGCTAATAATACAAGAGCACCAAACATTGCGGTGGAAATTACGAAAGGATCGCGGCTTTGTCTGGAATGGGATGCAGTATATGCAAGATATGTGATATCCTTGAGAAAATTTAAAATGGAAGATCGATTATGTTTCGCCGCAAAGTTGATATAGCACATGTGAATAGACTTCAATGTGCTTTAAGTGCATTAGTGAAACATATCGAAGACAATAAACACTATCGCTAATTGTACATGCATAGTATTATTGATGTTATAATTATTCAATAAAATTGTTTCGAAATCGAAAATGTTCCCTTTCTTTTCTGGTTAGGACTAACGAATCTGGGTCAGTCTAGAGTCAGCAGTCAGAGTGAAAGGACTGAAAAATGAATAAATTTGAGAAAGAGAGAATTAGATCAAATCTAGTGTTTATGGAAAAACATTTGATTTTGGATGATGATTTTCTCGAGTTATCTCTCCAATACAGGATATTCACTCAAGGAACATTTGGCAATATAATGAAAACTGATTCTCCCCCATTGGACTATTGTATGAAACTTTTAAAATGTGATTCAAATGCTTATACTTAATTTATTTATATATTAATTGGAACAAAGCAGAATCATATTGTAGATATACTTATGATATCATTGCCAATGGATTCAATGTGGATGGATCCTCCTTTGAAAGAGGTAACGTCACAGAGCTACTCCTCCCCCCTTTCCTCCACTTTGAATTTATCGAGCAAAGACAATCAGTTTCGTTTTAGCTGTGAGAGAGTTGACATCGGAAACCAAAAAATGTTCTATATATGTCCATTGTGCATGTACACTCTTGGCAGTTGGACTCAATGTGAGAATTGTACAATTATTGATGACTATATTGAAAAGTGTAAATTATGTAATTCTTGCAAATTACATAGAGGCTATGCAGTACAAATTAAAGGATGTAATTCATGTCTTGAGGAGGTGTGTGACTTTCACCCTGGAGGGCACCTGTGCTCCAATTGTCACCATGATAAATGTCATCAGTGGGAGAATACTTACCCCGCTATGATTGGAAAGAATCCTAAACGTGATTTTAGTTTATTTCTACGAGATTGGTATCGTCGTGGATTTAAATTATTCTGGGAAGAGGAACATGGCCCACGAATAAACTGTTGGGGTAACAAGATAATTTGGTTTCTACGTCATCACTGTGACGACACTGTCTGCTATGAATATAAACCTAGTGATTTTTATTTGGCAGTCACCGAATGTGATTCACCACTTGAAAAAACTGTATGGGATATTGCTTCAAATAGACCGATTGAAACACTTGAATTTCATAGTGTGAATGCAAATAGAATCATTGACTATGAAAAGAGATATGACAAGAGTGAAGCAACATTGTACTGCATAAAATATGACCCTGACTATTCACTCCATCAAGATCGATATACAGTGCATCCAAATGATTTACCACCATTAGTGGTTCACAAAGACTGCCTAAACACAGATGAAGAAATCTAAAAGTGAAGATTTAAAGACATTGTTATATATATACATTTTATTAATAAACAAATTCACAAACATTTTTAAAGAACTTTACTCTTAGGGCACTGAAATCAATACTGTATAGGTCTGAGAGGATATTTTCCACTAGAAAGTCGTTCAGACATGGATTGTCACCATAAATGTGGAGAAACTGCTTGTAAGTATAGCCACGACATCGGAACACAAAATATAGTAGTGCATGGAAGCCACAGCTTTTAGTCGTTAGATCCTGCACCCTCTTTCGATTTTGAATAATAGTTTTCCCACTGCTCACAATGTTGTTGCTGATGTGGGGTGTGTAGAATGTATAGGGTAGACCAAGAGGATAAAAAAATTTAATCGTTTTCATTGTTTGATAGATGCACAACCATCAGGGGTTTCCTATAAATGTAATAAACAGGATTACTTAATATTTTTCATTATATCCTTAATTTTCATGTCTAAAATTCAACAATGAAATGGATATGGAGTATTTACATATGGAAGGAGCTTTAATGTCATTGGTAAAACCCTGTACGAGATTTAATGTCTTTGATAAAAACCTCTATGAGATTCAATATCCTTGGTGAAAACCTGTATGAGTTTTAACGTCCTTGGTAAAAGCCTGTACGAGATTTAATGTCATTGGTAAAAGTCCGGACGTGATTTAATGTCCAATTTCTGAAAAAAGGGGGGGGAGGTCGCCACCGAGGGAATGTCCAATCCATCGTACGGTTTATATCAACCCTGTCGCAACCCATGACATATTTTTCAGAAAAAATATCAAAACATACAAAGGGAAAATTCTTGTTCCCACCCACCCCGCGCGGTGTGGGGGAGTTTGGTCAGTATTGTCTCATCCCAGGGACGGAATCCGATCATCCGAACGCAATTCAGGTTGTTTGCTCACTGTTGAATCATTCCGAGGAGACGGAATCCAGGCTTCGGCTAGATGATAAAAGAGGCTAAAAACGGTCTCGCTCGAGATAATCTAAAGGTAGTAATAATAAGAATATTATCTTTGAGTTTCTTCAGCAACACTCTAACGTCAGAGCATTCTTATGTGAGAAGAGTGGATGTCCAAACCGATAAAAAAGTATACTTATGGGCCAGAGCGGAATGGCACTACGACACTGTTTTCACACTAGCACCAGCTCTCCACACATCCCCCCCCCCCCTTTGAAAACAGAGAACACTACCATTTTTTCTTTACTATTGTTAGATACTCTAAACAGTTCACCTCAAAATGTTACACTATAAATACTCTAAGACATTGCCTCTCATCATCCCATCCCCCCAAACACACTTTTCCAACATTTCTCGCTAAAAATTTTTGTTTCAAGTCATTCAATCGGGCTTTCGCAAGCAATTAAGCCCACCGTTTAGCACTATAACTACTCTAAGACATCCCTCTACCACCACCACATCCCCCCAACCACAAATTTCTCTTAGAAATAATATTTTTCCCACTCCCATACATGATAATATTACTTGTACTAACAACTCACTGCACTATTAAGCCATCTGCGCTCAACAAAAGTACGTTTTATCGAGAAAATATTAGAAAATTTATAGATTTTAGTACAAATAGCTTGCAAAAAACATGAAAATAGAAATGCTACTTGCAACTCACTGCAACATAAGGATACCAGAGGCCAATACACCTACGTTATATCAAGAAAATATCTGAAAATGTTGAATGTATAGTAAGAAAGGCTTGCAAAACATGAAATGCAACTAGTACTAACAGCTTATGGCACTACTAAGCTATCTGAGGTCAACAAAAGTACTTATTATCGAGAAAATATTAGAAAATTAATGGATAATAGTATGATTACATGCAAAAACATGAAATACTACTACTAATACTAGCAACTTACTGCAACATAAGGACACCTGAGGCCAATATTCCTACATTTTATCGTGAAAAATGTCTGAAAATGTTGAAGTCATAGTAAGAAAGGATTGCAAAAACATGATAATATTACTATTACTAACAACTTACTACTCCACTAAGCCATCTGAGGTCAACAAATAGCTTGCAAAAAACATGAAAATAGAACTACTACTTGCAACTCACTGCAACATAAGGATACCAGAGGCCAATACACCTACGTTATATCAAGAAAATATCTGAAAATGTTGAAGGTATAGTAAGAAAGGCTTGCAAAACAAGAAATGCAACTAGTACTAACAGCTTATGGCACTACTAAGCTATCTGAGGTTAACAAAAGTACGTATTATCGAGAAAATATTAGAAAATTAATGGATAATAGTATGAATGACATGCAAAAACATGAAATACTACTACTAATACTAGCAACTTACTGCAATATAAGGACACCTGAGGCCAATATAACTACGTTTTATCAAGAAAAATTTCTGAATATGTTGAAGGCATAGTAAGAAAGGCTTTCAAAAACATGATAATATTACTATTACTAACAACATTCTACTCCATTAAGCTATCTAAGGTCAACAAAAGTATGTTTTATTAATAAAATATTAGAAAATTTATATATTTTAGTACAAATAGTTGCAAAAAACATTAAAATAGAACTACTACTAGCAACTCACTACAAGATAAGGACACAAGAGGCCAATACAACTACGTTTTATCAAGAAAATATCTAAAAATTTTGAAGGTATAGTAAGAAAGGCTGGCAAAAATATGATAATACTGCTAGTAATATCAACTTATACGGAGTTCTGAAAGTGGAAGTTTATAAAATTATTAAGAAGGCTATTATTTCTTTTAAATATGCATTTACACAATAATTTTCATGTTTTGATTTTATATTAACGAAGAATTTAAACATAGCTTCAATTAACTATTTTTCAAAATCAAACTACGAGATTACATTTTATTGAACCAGAGAAATGTATGGTCATATGATTTTATTGTAAAAGCCACTATACTTTATAAAATTCCTTTTTTCATATTTCGTCTCCTTAACAATTCCTGAAAGTTTCAAATTAATATACCAAATCATACATGACTTTGGGCTTCATTACGGAGTTCTGAAAGTAAAAGTAAAATCTTTAGCGAGAAATAATAATAAAATTTAAACTTACATTAAGATCAGCAGCTTGCATGGTAGGTTCGGACATCGCTTGACGAGGGGTTGAGGCTTGTTGTGGCATTGACATGGAAGGGTAGGGCTTCTCTTGATTGGTGGTCATGTTAGGGTCAGAATATTTTATGACTGTTCCTCTTGAAGGACCCGCAACTTCACCGTATTGTATTTGGAGCATAGATGGTTTAGAATATCTCCTTTGAAAGTAAAAGCCTATTAAATTATTAAGAAGGCTATTATTTTTTTGAAATGTGAATTTAAGTTGTAATTTTCATTCTTGATATTACATTAATTAAGAGTTTTAACATAGCTTCAATTAGCTATTTTTCACAATCAAATTGTTATATTACATTTCGCTGAACAAGAGAATTAGGTTTAGACTTTTATTAAAAGCCTAAACAAAAACTGAAATTGTAAAAAAGCAAAATGTCGGTAACATGAGTTAATTGATTAGGTTTTGAATTTTATCAAAAGCCTAAATGGAAAATTAAAATTATGCAAAACAAAAAAAATGTCACTAGCGTCATTAAATTGGTTACCATTAACTCAGGAGCTATTCAAACGGGATCACTTGCGCGAATAGTAGACACTTTGTCCCTATTCCAGATCCACCGTTCAACTTCTCTCCAAATTAAGGGATCTTATCCCGCCGCCAGACACCAATTGTGGCAACTTCTACTGCAGCAACCAATAATTAGAATCCAAGCTCTAAAACTAGTCTCAATCAGAAACCCTTATCGATATCTAAATTCACCAAGTGTAAAGATTTTCAAACAGAGGTCTCTATTCTACAAAGTTCAGGGAAGGTCTGACAATTTCATACGAACAAATATTCATTCAATACGAAACTAGCCTATATTTCGGCTCTCCACCAAAACAGGTAATTAACCTTTTTCAATTCACACACAATTATGAAGTACAATCTCAGGATATAAATATCACGATGTGAAAATAAAAAAAGAAAAATGATAAACCAACACACCGGCCAGAGAGAGATGGCCAAATTATATCGAAGCCTTATAAGCTAATCTAAATTTTACTCATTTGAGTAAGGGAAACAACCCCTTCTTCAATAGCAGAGCTAAAAAAAAGCTAACTGAGGAAGGGTTCTAGGCGCTTATCCCCCGGGAAATTTTTTTTCAAATCATGCCATACTTATCCGTTTGATTAGACCCTCTCTTATCAGTATATTTCGATTTGAGTACCGGTTCGATTCGAACAGCAAACATTCTTTCTAGTCTTTAGACTTTTCAAGCATAATAAACTTGATTACGGTATGTAATTTGTAGGATCGGTGGTGTTTTCCTTCAAAAACTTTCTCGTACAGCTAACCGTTGATGTAAGACTATAAAACTAATTCAAAGTAAATATTCGCAATTGGAATAAAAAGCAAAATCTGTGTGGACTTACTAGCTACCACAGACTCAAAAGCACTGAATGCACATTTTAGAAACGAAAAGTGCAAACACAAAAAAAAAGCAAATATAATAGCAATTTGAAATCCCCTTCCCCCCTAAACTCAAACATTTCTGGGGGGGGACATATTTTTGTTGTATGTCAAATATTTACATTTTGAAAACACATCGAAAAGCCACATTAAGGACAACCTTTTTAAGTTTTCACTGAAAGTTCCTTTTTAGCCAAACCAGCCTATTCAAGGGGACATTGTTCATTGTATTCCACATATTTTTGGCTGGAAAACACACCGAAAAATCATATTATTTGAACTTACATCAAACGTTGGAGAGCATACATTTGAAGAACTATCCATTATTTTTATATATTGTTCTATATTTCAGCTTATACTGATTTCTAAAACTTCAAAACCCTGAAATATATACTGACCTAACGGTTATCTATTTGCGAAAATCGTACTATGTGACGCTCTTAGAACAATAATTACCTTTCTATCTATCACTTAACACTCTCGGGAATTACCACATCGCTCACGGGGAAAGAATTCAAAACAATACTTCTTACATCATATAGTCTAATTGCAGATTAAAACCAGAAAAGAAGAGAAACGCATAAAAATAAGAAAAAAAGAGGGTTACAACCAATCATATGCAGAGCACTAGTGCTGTCTAAGTAAAGAATGACGTGGGACACAACATGTTGTTTTGGTTTTTTACATAGCCGGGCACTTCATATAGAAGGAGTCGTCACAGAAACTTTGAAAAAGGCTCATTTTTTGGAAATTAAAGTGGCTAATGCCCAATTCACAGGAGGGGGCATGAAAACTATGGTTTTTAACTATGATATGCAAGACTAGAAGGAAAAGTCTTTAGGATTTGCCTCCTCCCCTCCCACCTCAGCCCTCGCTCTTGAAATCCCCCCACCCCCTGCCCCCAAACTGAAATTTTCCAGAGGATTTTAAAATCCCCCCCCCCCAAACACAAAATTTCTAGGAACGTATTTTCATCATATTTAAATATTTTAGTTGGAAAACCTGCATACCGAAGCGCTAGTGCTACCTAAGTAAAGAACGATGTGGGCACAATATGTTGTTTTTGGTTTTTCTTCATAGCCAGGGCACTTCGTATAGAAGGAATCGTCACAGAAACTTTGAAAAGGGCTCATTTGATTGGAAATTAAAGAGTATAGTAACCAATTCACAGGAGGGGGCGTGAAAACTATGGTTTTTAACTATGATATGCAAGACCAGAAAGAAAAGTCTTCAGGAGTGAGGCTGCCCATCGCCTCAACCCTTACTCTTGAAATCCCCCCTAAAGTTGAAGTTTAGTCTAAACTAGCATGACCACAAAATTACACAATATTGCATAGAAATACCAAAACCATAGGTTAGGCTAGGTCAGGTTAGGCTAGAAGTTAGGTTTATCCAGTTTTAAGTTAGGTTAGATTACGTTCGCTTATCATGAGCGCTAATGATAAGCTAACCTAATCTAACCTAACTTAAACGTGGAGAAACCTAACCTCTAACCTAACCTAACCTAGCCTAACCTATGGTTTTGGTATTTTTATGCAATATTGTGTAATTTTGTGGTTATGATAGTTTACACTAAACTTCAACTTTAGGGGGGGATTTCAAGAGCGAGGGTTGAGCCGATGGGCAGCCCCACTCCTAAAGACTTTTCTTTCTAGTCTTGCATATCATAGTTAAAAACCATAGTTTTCACGCCCCCTCCTGTGAATTGGGCATTAGCCACTTTAATGTCCAATCATATGAGCCCCCTTTCAAAGTTTCTGTGACGACTCCTTCTATACGAAGTGGCCTGGCTATGAAGAAAAAACCAAAAACAACATATTGTGCCCACATCGTTATTTGCTTAGGTAGCACTAGCGCTTCGGCATGCAGGTTTTCCAACGAAAATATTTAAATATGATGAAAATACGTTCCTAGAACGTATTTTTAGCGCTCATGATAACGTTTTTAAAAACGTACTTTTGTTGAGCTCAGATGGCTTAGTAGTGCAGTGAGTTGTTAGTACTAGTAATATTATTATGTATTGGAGTGGGAAAAATATTATTTCTAAGAGAAATATGTGGTTGGGGGGATGTGGTGGTGGCAGAGGGATGTCTTAGAGTAGTTATAGTGCTAAACGGTGGGCGTAAGTTCTTGCGAAAGCCCGAATGAATGAATTGAAACTAAAATTTGTACCGACAAATGTGGGAAAAGGGTTGATGAGGGAATGGGATGATGAGAGGCAGTGTCTTAGAGTATTTGTAGTGTAACATTGTGAGGTGAACTGTTTAGAGTATCTAACAATAGTAAAGAAAAAAATGGTAGTGTTCTCTGTTTTCAAAGGGGGGGGGGATGTGTGGAGAGCTGGTGCTAGTTTGAAAACAGTGTCGTAGTGCCATCCCGCTCTGGACCATAAGTATACTTTTTTATCGGTTTGGACATCTACTCTTCTCACATAGGGATGCTCTGACGTTAGAGTGTTGCTGAAGAAACTCAAAGATAATATTCTTATTATTACTACCTTTAGATTATCTCGAGCGAGACCGTTTTTAGCCTCTTTTATCATCTAGTCGAAGCCTGGATTCCGTCTCCTCGGAATGATTCAATAGTGAGCAAACAACCTTAATCGCGTTCGGATGATCGAATTCCGTCCCTGGGATGAGACAATACTGACCAAACTCCCCCACACCACGTGGGGTGGGTGGGAACAAGAATTTTTCCTTTGTATATTTTGATATTTTTGCTGAAAAATGTGCCATGGGTTGCGACAGGGTTGATATAAACCGTACGGTGGATTGGACATTCCCTTGGTGGCGACCTCCCCCCCCCCCTTTTTTCAGATATTGGACATTAAATCACGTCCGGGCTTTTACCAATGATAATAAACCTCGTACAGGCTTTTTCCAGGGACGTTAAAACTCATACAGGTTTTCACAAAGGACATTGAATCTCATAGAGGTTTTTACCAAAGACATTAAATCTCGTACAGGGTTTTACCAATGACATTAAAGCCCCCTCCCATATTTAAATACTGCATATCCATTTCATTGTTGAATTTTAGACATGAAAATTAAGGATATAATGAAAAATATTAAGTAATCCTGTTTATTACATTTATAGGAAACCCCTGATGGCTGTGCATCTATCAAACAATGAAAACGATTAAATTTTTTTATCCTCTTGGTCTACTCTATACATTTCACACACACCACATCAGCAACAACATTGTGAGCAGTGGGAAAACTATTATTCAAAATTGGAAGAGGGTGCAAGATCTAACAACTAAAAGCTGGAACTTCCCAGCAATACTACAGTTTATGTTCCAGTGCCTTGACTATACTTACAAGCAGTTTTTCTATATTGAAGGTGACCACCAACGTCTGAACGACTTTCTAGTGGAAAATATCCTCTTACACCTATACAGGAGTTATTTCAGGGCTCAAAGAGAAAAGTGCATTAAAACTTTGTGTGAACTTGTTTATTAATAAAATGTATATATACAACAATGTCTTTAAATCTTTACTTTTAGATTTCTTCATCGGTGTATAGGAAACGGTTGTGAACCACTAATGCTGGTAAAGCATTTGGATTCACTGTATATTGATCTTGATTGACGGCAAAGTCAGGGTCACATTTTCTGCAGTACAATGTAGCTTCACTCTTGTCATATCTCTTTGTATAGTCAATGATAATATTTGCATTCACACTATGAAATTCAAGAGTTTCAATCGGTCTATTTGAATCACTATCACATATAGTTTTTTCAAGTGATGAATCACATTCGGTAACTGCCAAATAAAAATCACTAGGTTTATATTCAGAGCAGACAGTGTCGTCACAGTGATGACTTAGAAACCAAATTATCTTGTTACCCCAACAGATGATTCGTGGGCCATGTTCCTCTTCCCAGAATAATTTAAATCCACGACGATACCAATCTCGTAGAAATAAACTAAAATCACGTTTAGGATTCTTTCCAATCATAGCGGGGTAAGTATTCTCCCACTGATCACATTTATCATGGTGACAATTTTAGCACAGGTGCCCTCTAGGGTGAGAGTCACACAGCTCTTCAAGACATGAATTACATCCTTGAGTTTGTACTGCATAGCCTCTAAATAATTTTCAAGCACTACATAATTTACACTTTTCAATAGAGTCATCAATCATTGTAAAAGTCTCTTATTGAGTCCACCTGCCAAGAGTGTGCATGCACACTGGACTTATATAGAATATTTTTTTTGGTTTCTGAGGTCAACTCTTTCGCAGCTAAAACGAAACTGATTGTCTTCGCTCGATAAATTCAAAGTGTAGGAAAGGGGAGAGGAGTAACTCTGTGACGTTACCTCTTTCAAAGGAGGATCCATCTACAATGAATCCATTGTCAATGATATCAAAAGTATGTCCACAATATGATTCTGTTTTGTTCCAATTAATATATAAATAAATTGAGTATAAGCATTTGAATCACATTTTAAAAGTTTCATACAATAGTCCAATGGGGGAGAATCAGTTTTCATTATATTGTCAAATGTTCCCTGAGAGAATATCCAGCGTTGGAGAGATAACTCGAGAAAATCATCATCCCAAATCAAATGTTTTTCCATAAACACCAGATTTGATCTAATTCTTTCCTTATCAAGTTTATTCATTTCTCAATCCTTTCACTCACACTGCTGACTCTAAACTAGCCCAGATTCGTTAGTCCTAACCAGAAAAGAAAGGGAATATTTTCAATTTCGAAACAATTTTATTTAATAATTATAACATCAAGAATACTATGAATGTACAATTAGCAATAGTGTTTATTGTCTTCGATTTGTTTCACTAATGCACTTAAAGCACATTGAAGTCTATTCACATGTGCTATATCAACTTTGCGGCGAAACATAATTGATCTTCTATTTTAAATTTGATCAAGGATATCACAAATCTTGCATATACTTCAACCCAGTCCAGACAAAGCCGCGATCCTTTCGTAATTACAACCGCAATTTTTGGTGCTCTTGTATCATTATCATCAACTCCACCACCAACTTCTAATAGTGTGAACATTCCAATCATTATTAAAATTATGTTATCAAATGAGTAAAGTCAAAAAAGTTTTTCTCACTCCTTTGAATTATAATTACAGACTAATAAAACTATCGCAAAATCCTTTCCTTATATTTCCTCCGCCACTAATATGTAACCAAGCCCTCTGATTGGCTGAGAAGGAATCTCTTGATCTAACTGTTTCCTGGAAACTCATAACATTTGCATCGAGCAACAACTTGATCTTGAAGGAAGTGTCATTGACCTGTCCACATTAGACTCAATAATCCATTAAATTGAGAAAGTTCCTGTTTTTTCATTTTCACTGAAAAAAACCATAACACAGACATTAATGTGAGAAAGTTCCTGTTTTTTCATTCTCACTGACAAAAACCATAAAAACATCCATAAAAGTGAGAAAGTTCCTGTTTTTTTAAATTCTCACTGACAAAAACCATAAAACAGACATAAATTACTGTTGACATCCATGAAAAACATCAAATAAATTGACCGACACACATAACCGTCCACAAAAACATCCATAAAAGTGACAAAATTCCTGTTTTTCAAGTGAGAAAAATACTGTTTTTCCATTCTCAGTGAGAAAACCATAAACCACGTGGTTCTATGCCCATATATGGACTCCCGTCACGAGTTATTAGGGCATCTCTACTTCTAAGGGTGGGTTGGATAGAGACTGATATTCCCACCGCTGTAGCTGAAGCTAAATACAACAATGTTTAAATAATAAATAATAAATTTGAAGGTATTTTCCACTATCTGACATGGAAGCACCAATTCATAAACTATGGAGGAGATAAGGGTGCACAGCCTTACAATTTTTTCTGCTCACGATGAAAAAAGGTGCTTTTCCAAATCTAGGAGAAATTGATTTCGATTAAAATAATAGGTTTTTTTTTAAATGAAAAATACCCCCTCCTGACCAATTGATACATCTACTTGCCATAGATTAATCAGTGCCATGTCCATTGAGACAGAAAAAAATCGAGGTCAGATTTTGCAAAATTTCAGCCAAATTTCACTGTTAACCAAGAGCAACGCTAAATATTTATAATAGAATTTTATTTTGGAAAAATAGACTGAATGATCTCTATTGGCCCAAATTTGGGCTACATTACTTGTCCCACCTCAATGGGTATGCTTGACCGTAATTAATATATGCTAAGTCGACAAGACTAAAAAGAATGTTATGAGACGTGGAACCAGGTTCCAGGTCCAGGACAGTTCTTGGACAGATCCTGGACAGTTCTTTAACATTTGAACTATTTTGTCCAAAAAGTCTAATGGCTATCTCAAAATTTCGATAGGAAGTATTTGGGGGAAAAGAACGTGGGGCGACTTATTACCGTAACATGACTCTTGAGTTTTTGAAAGGGATCTAGAACTTTTGCTTTTAAATTGAATGAGCCATCTATGCGAAAGTCTATGCGAATACCCCTTCTATAAAAGCTTTTTGTGTTAACAATAAATAGCGTTCATGGATTACAGCCCTTACCTTGGGGGGCTGTGGCGTTTTTCCAACCCTAAATACATAATTATTAGACCTTCAAACTATCTTGAAAATAATAACTATCTAAAAAGTTGTATCAGATGCTTTTGAGGAAAAGAGACCGGACGAAGGGAAGGGTTGCCCACCAATCCCTTTTGACTCTTAAAAGGGCAATAGAACTTCCGATTCTCAGTCAAATGAGTCCCTTTCCATGTTCATACGTCAACTCTTTCTTATAAAGAGCCTATGGAAAAAATATATTGAATCTATTTAAGATTAATTTATTCATTTATATTTACACCTGTTATCATTATATTTGCAATGTTTGGTAATTTTAATTTCTGTTCATTTATTATTTAGTTGATTTTAAAAGTAATTTTTGTCGTTTTGAGTTTGAATTTCAATAGAAATTAGTTTCTGCTGGCCCTGAGCTCGATATGGTTCTCTACTTTTTATTGAATGGCTTTTATTGAGATGGCTTTTCCGACACTCTTTCTGATTCTCAAGAAAAAATTCTTTTTTTCCTGAATTCCATTGCTTATGACTATGATAAAGTAATAGCTGAAGTTTTCAATAAGTATATTTGTTCTCAAATCTGTCGTTGATCCTATTCGTTGGTTATTCTTTGAATTCTTTTTGAAGATGATATAGTAGGTCAATGTTCTGCAACTTCTGTTGATTCATTTATTTTAAATACCTCGTTTTTCAGATGATCATCTATGTATTTACAGAAACTTTTGAATAGCAATCTCCTGCAAAATAGTTGAAGAGACAAATAACTATCCTTTGAGGGGATCAAACACCCCTACAGCCCCAGGGTCAAGTATTGCACGTTATATAAATTGCCCAATGTTTATAAATAAGGTTGGTTATTGACAAAATGGGCATGTTTGATCTTGAGTCTCCTAAATGCAAAGGGTATGAAGGTAAAACAGATATTCACTAATTTAATCAATAAGAAAAAATATTGACGATCGAAAAAGGAAAAAAATTAAAAAAAAATCTCTAACAAAGAAGTTTGTCAAAGAATAGTAAAAAGCCATATTGAACTTAAGGCCAGTAGAAACAAGTTCCTATAATAATACAATTCAATAGGTATCTAATAAACAATAATCGTATATTTCAATTTTTGAAAAAATTATTTTTTGAAAATGTGAAAAACTGTAGAAATATTCATTTTATAAGCAGGTAATAGACTTTGGTAATAAAAAGAAAATAATTTAATTTAAAAAAAGGTTGCATAAAGAAAAGTTGAAAAAAAGTTTTTCAAAGAAAAGTAGACAGCCACATTGAATGCACGACTAGCAGAAACTAATTTTTATTATAGTTCAAACTCAACACAATAAGAAATTATCATTGAAAAGGAATGAAATCCTAAACGAACAGAAATTAGAAACTTAGTCTTCTTAGAGTTAATTTTCAAACCTCTTCCTGCACCTTGAAAAACCTTTAAAAATTGAATAATTTTGCTAAATTACTCCTTGAGATAGTGTCTATCAAAATGATCCATATAAATGAGATTAAAAAAATAATAAACTGTCAGGTGCTCATAGTCTGGTAAATGTGATTCCTTTTTCTAAAATAGTCGTTATCAATTTAAAGATATGTTAATAGAAATATTGAATTTGATTTTTTTTTTAAGGAGAAGTACATAGCGAATTGAGGAAAACTCTCATTAGAGATAGTAGTGGAAATGGTAGCAGCAGTAAGAGTAGTAGAAGGAGCAGTACTAGCATTCACCAGCACGTGCAGTCTGTTGGTCAGTGGAAAATTTCCTTCATCAGGTCCTGAAAATTTCAACTTATTGCACTAAAAAGTCAATAAGGGTGTATAAAAAGGGTGTAAAGGGAACTTATAGTGTCGTAGATGTACGACACTATTCTATGTATAATAATTTCTTAAATAAAATTCCGAGAAGAGATAGAAAAAGATTATTATAAATAAAAGTTTAATATAAATAATTCATGGAAAGGCAGTGCGGTCTTCGAAATTATCTAGATTATTATAAAGAGAAGTTTAAGTGAACTGAGGGAAGTCCAGCAAAAATATAGAGGGTGATTAAGGAGGTGATAAAAAGAATAATGAGAGGTTCCCAAATTCAATTAGTTCGACTGAGATATGTGACCATTTTACTGATATTGCCGAAAAAGTGTCTGAGAATAATTATGTTGTTAAATGAGAAATGAATTTGAGCGATATCTACCTGCAGAGGCTGACGTCTCGTTATACCTCAAACCAGTGACCCTGACGGAGTTAAAGGAGATGGCTCCATCGTTTAGCAATTCTGCAGCTGGTATTGATCTTGATCCATCAAAAGCTGTTAATTTTGTTATTAGTTCAATTAAGTCAGATTTTATGCTTTTGATTAATCACTGCTTTCAGGAAGGTATGTTTCCAGATTGTCTCCTTTATTTAAAAGTGGTAATTGGTTCGACCATGATAATTATAGACCAATTTCAATACTATCAGTGTTTTTTAGGAGTATTGAAAAATTTTTCTGTAGGAGAGTGTCAAGATTTTTGGAGGCTCAAAATTTTGTCCATGAAAATCAATTCGGATTCCGTAACTATATGTCAACGGAGCAGGCACTATTGTTTCTCACAACAACAATAAACGATTCCTTAGATTTTACTATGAAAGTTGCTTCTCTATTCTTGGATATTGTCAAAGCATTTGATTGTGTTAACCGCAAAATTTTGCTTCGGAAGTTCGTCAATGCTGGTGTTTGTGGCAAGGCTTTGAGATTCATTCAATCTTTCCTTGCTGGTAGAATGCCATGTTTGTCCATTAATGGTGATATATCAGGGTTTCGGGAAGTGAAAAATGGCGTGCCACAAAGATCATTCCTTGGCCCGTTGTTTTTCATTAACGACTTGTGTAATGCTGTTGATGGTTTAGATGTTAAACTGCCGTGTGGAGAGATTGAAAAAGAAACTTCAGTTAGGAACATTCTAACTATGTATGCAGATGACACGCAATTCACAGTTGCTGCAAAGACCGAGAGTCAGCTAATGTCAACACTGAGAGAACGCCTAAGTCGAATTCAAATTTGGAGAGAGGCCAACAGACTAGTTATTAATCTTGGTAAGTCATCAGTTGTTGTTTATAGTCGTTCCAAGAATTATTATCTGTGGTTTAGGGTTTAACTTTAGGTCAGGCTAATTGTACCAGAATGCTGAGATCAAGTACTTAGGAGTGTATACAGATGAAACGTTGTCTTTTAGGAAACGTATTGAGGTTATTAGCGCTAAGAATTCCCTTAATGTTGGAATGTTGCAGAAGTTGCAAAATATATTTTCAGTTGATATTATTCGTATGCTTTATTTCTCTCTTGTACATCCGTATCTTTTTTATTGTTGCGCTGTTTGGTCAAATATATTTTCTCTCTACCTTCGTCCTTTTCGTGTTTTTTCAAAATTCAGCTATGCTGATTTTAAGTCTTGTTCACAGCCTTGTTTCAGTTAGAGAAATCTAAGTAAAATTTAGAGTGGTACCAGTGTTTGGTTTATTCTTCTACAGTAATGTAAAGCAAATGTATCGAATTATGAGTTGCAATCTAGGAACTTGCTTTAATTTTACTTTTCAAATAGGAAACCAGGTCCATAATTATTCAACTAGACAAGCTCAGAACGTCCGTACAATTTTGGCTCCGTCTATGGGATCCACGTTTTCTTTTAAGGACGTTGTACCTAAATGTTGGTTAGATGTGCCTGAAGATACTAAACTTATTAAGGAATTGCCTGAGTTTGTGTTTCTGGTTAAAGGACTTTGTTTTAGTGTGTATGGGTCAAGGGATTACTCTCCAGTTATATATGTATAAGCAAGTATATAATGTATAATGATGTATATAATGTATAAGCAAAGTATAAGCATAAATGAATATTTTTTTATGTGTATTTAAGCAGTTAATTAATACTATTTTACGTTAGTAAAGTTATTATAATGAGAATTGACCCTAACACAAACCTCATCGAGGTTTCTAGGGACAAAGTGGTGAACTGAAATCTGTGGTATTTGTTGTGTATTATTTTCTCTGTTGTTGTTCAGCTTGTTTCTTGTTTTAATAAATTTCTCTCTCTTTAAAAAGACAAAAAGCAGTTCCTAAGATGTTGCTGATACACCTTTTTGACAACCTGTTTGTAAATAGTGTATATTGATTTAGTTTGGATTCCTCCTCAACATTGGCTAAAATTCTCGCCTTATTTTCCTTAGCAGCAGTCCCAATAGAAGTAGTAGTTGTAATAGTAGTGGTAGTAGTAGCAGTAGCGTGCAGATTTTTCATTCTTCTTTTTTTTACTGACTAACCCCCTCATAATTCCCTGAATGTTACAACTAAATACTCTAAGCCATTCCCGAGACAAGCCCTTTTGACAATATGCATGGACAATCTATCGTGTTTTGATTTAGTTTAACACCCGATTCAACATTCCTTGTTTCAGCTGACTGCCCTTATCCTTTTTGTACCCCAAAGGACATCAAAAGAGGCTTAGATAATGGAACTTTCCCCTATGCTGAACAAAATAGCCATCTTAAAATTTTGATTCGACGAACTTTTAAAAAGAGCATTAGAACCTTCAATTTAAAATCAAATGAGCCCCTTCTGAATTATTTACAACAACTCCTTCCCCGCGAAGGGTATTGGTGAAAAGAAAGGAAAAATAAAAAAATAAAAACAAAATGTGGCAACCTTGTTCTTTACTTAGGTAGCGCTATTGTACTGCCTGATATTTCTGCTTAAAAAAATAAAAAAAATAAAAAACAATGAAAACGTACGAAATGACCAGAAATTCGTTAGTTCATTATAGGTTATGTTCAGTACATCGAAAATACAGGGATGTACAGTCAATTAATCAGTTGTCTATCAGGGGAGTTGACTTCCTCGAAAGAATAAGTTAATTTCGCATCGATTCGATTGCCGTCTTCATTATGATTTTGTTAAAAGTTGATTTTATTTTAAAGTTTGTGCTTTGTTAATTAAAAAATTAAATATATGAAGAAATTTCCTTCATAATGAGCCCTTAAACAGCATTCTATGACATTCAAATGCCCGCTAGCTGAAGAAAAAAAAACAGGCCACAGCAGTGCTGCCAAGGCAAAAAAGTGATTTTCCTTATTGCACAAGCTAGGAAACTATGAGTTTTCTGTGCAATGTTTTCAGCCATGATGATACCAATCAGGCACGTACGCAAGAATTCGGTTCGGGGGGGGGCAAATCCTTAAAAACCATTATTCTGTGAGAAAAATCAGAAAATTGTGAGAAAATAAAAAAATCTTGAAATTTCGGGGGGGGGGCGTGCCCCGTGGCCCCCCCCTGCGTACGTCCCTGATACCAATCGGGCAGTTTTGTTTCTGTCCGACACCATTTTCATTGGATTGTTAGTTTATTTTTGAAAATATCCTTTAAGTTGTTTTCAGAATGATATTTTACTATTATAATTAATTTAGATAATGGTTATTATTCCAGAATCAGCTAGGAATAGTAATTTTTCTAACTTGCCAGTTTTTCTTCTAAATTGTTTTTCATTACTATGATCTAGTTTTTTTTTTTGTATTATTCACTAAGTCGCAGCTGCAGCTGTAACCATGATTACAAGTCAAAGAACTGGACTGTAACTAGCTTATAGGAAAGATACTTAGCAATGAAGATACAATAAAAGAAATGGAAAGAATACAGAAATTTTACAATAGAAACAGGTGAGTCAAATAAAGCTGGAATTCCTAGATACCTAATAGTTTGGCTAGATATTTTAGGATGGTAAGACACTTTACCACCCGTGTCAACTCTAAAAGCATTTCAAGATACTGGTGCAAATAAATACTGCATGTGTAAGAAAAAAGTTGAAACTTGCTAGCAAGTTAAACAGAATAACTGACTCATTAACGAGTTACAACCGACCAAAACAATAAATAAATAATACATTGAAACCGTTTGGCCCTTCTTATAGACAACAGTAAAACGTTGTCTCATGATTTTTGTTCGTTCTAGATTTTACTTGTCTATCAATAATGCTTTATGTTCGTTTTAAGCTTGAATTCATTACACACAGGAAAAAATAGCCTTCTATTAGTTCTAATAGCAAAAACAAACTGCATGGAATTAGGCAATGGAGTCACTCAAATGTGACATCATAAGAATACGTTATTTTTATCATCATCAATCTGATGATTCATTGTAAATTTTTGTCAAAATATACATTTGATTCTGGGCTACTTGACCTCCAATCTTTTGGTCACTCAGAAAGGGCATCAGAGCTTTTGGTTTCGGTTCGATTGAGCTCTCTCCTATTTTTCTTAAGATGACGGGTTCGAGGGAAAACAAAGCAAAAGAACAAAGAAACACACATCCATGACCTTTCTTCTGGTGAAAATTTAAAATTTAAATACTTTTGCAGTTAAGAGCTTGAAACCTTTAAAATAAGGCTTCCTAAAATACTAAAAGTTTTGTTGTGATCATCATTCGGATCAATGGACTTTAAAAGGCGGCTCCTCCCTTTTGTAAAATAAGTCAAAGTTTCTCAGGCTCACAGATTTTTATGGGTAACTTTAAACTTAATTAGTTTTATTCATTTGGAATCAGAATAAAAATTTATTTCTTTCGATATATTTACTGTTCTCAAAATTATACGTTTGAGATTTTCAGTCTCAACTGTGTCGAGTTGCCCATCATTTACATTTTGTTACCATAAACTGTTACTTTTTAACAAATGTTACTTTTTCCAAAGTTAAGGAATCATCCAAAATCACCCCGAGTTTTGTCTCTTTAAGTGAATCAGGCCAGAGAAAATGAATATTGAACTTAACTTACGATTGAATGTCTAACCTCAAATAATCTATGAAATTTAGTTCAATATTGTCCCATTCAATAATCTTTTAAATTTCAAATTGAAAAGTTCATTCCAATCTTGAAATATCAGTTATGTAACTTTTGTAATGGATAAATCCTTTTTGGGCTCAAAGTAATCTAAATTTTGAAATTACTGTTAGAATCTGCTAACAAAATCAGCTAACTCCTGTACATTGGACACTCTTATTATATTAATTTTGTAATTATCTTATTGTCTACAATCTTATTATCTTATTATACAAATATTCAGTTTATGATATTTCTTTATATATAAAAAATATATATATTTAAAGTCTTGATGTTACTGTTTATTTCAATTGAATGTCTAAACTCAAAATAATTTATGAATTGACTTTAATATTCTCCCATTCCACAAGCTTTGATAGTTTTTTCTTGATAAGTAAAATCATGCTTCATGCGTCAAATTCTTAATGGATAAATCTTTTTTTGAGCTCATAATAACCGAGATTTTGAAGTTTTTATCAGAATCTGTTAACTTAAATTCAATTAACTTAGCGACACAAGTATAAATACGTAATGTTGTCAGAAGCAGGAGCGTCGTTGACAGAGGGGGGGGGCTTTGGCCCCCCCCAATAATTTGGAAAAAAATACAATTCATTAAGTAGCTTTAGAACTGTCGCTCGTTTTAAGTGTCAAATTCGCTCTTTATTTTGAGCAGATAATTTTTTCTTGTTAATCCATGCTTATTTTTAACATGAGGAAAATTAGAAAAATAGCAGTCCATTACACTTCATAATATATTCCACATAAATATTTTTCCAAATATACTGTCTTTGGAACCTTATCATTAAGTAAAACAGCGAGCATAGTTAATGACAAAATTGAAACATTTTCTTTGCTTCCTGTTTTGCTATATTTGCTCAGGTCAATTTTTCCCCCTGATATTTAAAGTGCTGTTACTTCCTAAAATATATCAGTTCAAGAATAGATTCTTTTGTTTTAAAACTTTTAAAAGTGGAAATGAATACACCCTCTACATCTGCTAATAGGACAGAAATAGAATCATTGAAGAATAAGAAAGTAGATTTACAGTGAATACAATTTCCTGAATGAAAAAGAAATCATTGAAAAAGAAAATAAGACTTAGTGCTTTTTATAATGAAATTTGCACTATAACTAGATAGGTCAAATCGGTTGTAGTTTGTTCATGGAATTTGATAATGTGGGGTCTCCTCCAGGAGTCATTTAATTGTTTTAAATTTTATTTCCTGTAATTAATTGAAACTCCGATCCTCCTATTTGTCATTGAAATGCCCACTAAGCACAGATAACGTCCTATTCCTTGCGTCTTGGATTCACGTACTAACGCTAAAATATTGAACTACCTCTAATACCATGCTGGCTTCTCGCTATTTTCTTTTTTCTAAATATTTCTTTTAACCAGCTCCAAAAAAATACCTGACATAAAAATGCTAAAAATTATGATTGAAACTAGTCACATTTAACAAAATGCCAGCGCTACTTGTTGGACATTTATCTCTGCATCAACCTGCTGTACAAAATGTCTGCTGAGAACAGAATAAAGTGAATTGAAAAAAAATAAGTATATTTTTCTCACAATTTAGAAATTTTGTGTGCACGTATAAGCGGTACAAACCCATTCTCTTTTTCTATTTTTATCAGTTTCATCATGCAGTACTAGGAGACAGTGCTTTGCTTCTGAAGGGAATTATAGACATAAAAAAAATATTCAGTTTAACCCTCTCCGGAAATATTTACCCCATGCCCTGATTTACACAAGAAAAACTTTTGTGTGATTTTTACAGATTTGTTTTTTAACAATGATACAAAGAGGAATGTGATTTTCAAAATTTAGGAGTCAATTTTTCCATCCAATCAGCATTCCTGGCAGTTTTAATTAATTTAAGATTTCTGCCGTAATGATGCCAAGCATTATTATTCAGATTTTACAGGATATTTTTTGCCTAACGATGCCCAACGGATAAGTTAATAATTCTAGCTTTATTTTCAAATATTTCCAAATTTAAAATAAATGTCATTATTTAAATGTGGGGAATATATCACAATATAATGTTTGACAATCTATGGTAATATTTTGGCTTATCCTGTATCTTTACTTAGACAACGCTATTGCACTGCCTTTAATTTTTGTTTTGGCTTTGGCCCACTGATATCAATAGTTTTTGTAAATATAAATTAGTAAACCCACAAGCAAATCAATTTAATAAGAAATCATAAATAATATTTCAATAAATCACATACATTATAAGTTTACTACAACAAATTAAATGTTACAGAGTCAATATCCATTCAAATTACAAGCAAATGAATAGCACAGTACCCGGGGCTATTAGAATAGATCTTGGTTTTATTATTAGATTGAGCTTCTTGTCGTGGGCGTTGAGGGAGGTGGAGGGGGATATCTACTGCAGCATTAGTGGTGAATCTGGCTGAAAAAAGATGTGCGTATACGACATTAACCTTTAACCACTTGAAAGCTTGTATACGCTATACTACTGTCGTCAGCGGTAGCTCAATGTTGACAATTTTAGTCAAAGCCGAGCACCAGCACTTATATTTATGATTATTTAATATATTATTATAATATATTATTTAATATGTGTTTGTTGTTTATAATGCATTGCATAATGTTTTTAAATTCACCAAGTACCGAGTTTGTTAAATAGTTACTTTTCTTCACTACTGCTTGACTCTTCCCTCCTTCAATCTCACCCCCTCAACCCCCCCCCCAACAAAAAAAATAAGAATTCTGTGGCTACGCCCCTGGTAAGAAATAATCAAAAGCAAATAATAGGTGCATCCTCTAGCAAGCGATGTCAACCTCTCATTCCCGACAATCACTGTGGTATAAGAAAGGATTTAAAAGTAATATATTTTGATTACTTTTATTGATTTCAGTGCCCTAAGAATAAACTGCATTTTATGTGCTCTCCTGCTTCTATAATATTGATTTCACGTTCAAAAGAATCAAGTGCAATAACAATGCAGATCCTCTCATCTGATAAACTTGATGCACATAGTGCCTTTTGATTTAGTTTTAACATACCTCCTAAAATTCTTCAAAGTTTAACTTCAATATTCTTAGCCTCTTCGGCAACACCCAGAATCAAACGTCTCTGCTTTTCCTAATTATAGATCTTACATATAAACGAAGGTCCTATTGCATAATCTACAATCCTTATCATGGGGCTGTGGGGGGCAAGACATCCTTGGACGAATAGCTGTTGGACCGTATGGTTAGTTTGCACTAAATGACAGTTCCAGAATTTCAATCAGTGTTGAGTAGAGGACCCCCTAAAATGGTAGGAGGAGCGGGGGCTGGTTGCCCTCGAATCACTCTTCAACGTCCTCTCATCCGTTCCTGGATGTTGCTGACATTCCTTTCTGAAAACAGCAAGCAAAAGCCTTTTTTGGAGAAGACCAAGGATAAAACATGATTTCTTTTCCCCAAAAAGCATGTATGGTAATTTTGGGAAACTTTCCTAACTAACAACCCTTGAAAAAGGCCTGTGGGGAGTTTTGCCACCCCCAGAATAATAATAATATAACGATAAATAAAAGTTCAAATAGGGATAAAATCCTTTTAATAGACAGTGATGATGATAACAGTGATAGAAATTCACAAAAATACCAGATATTTCAGTCACATATGCAGTGACCATCATCAGTAGCAAAACTGATTATGACCGTCATCAGTAGTTTTACAACTGATGACGGTCACTGCATATGTGACCGAAATATCTGGTATTTTTGTGAATTTCTATGACTGTTATCATTATCACTGTCTATTAAAAGGATTTTATCCCTATTTGACCTTTTATTTATCGTCATGAAAAGGCAGTGGGGTCTCCGAAATTATCTAAATTATATAACCTCTTGAGGTCTAGAATATCCATGTCCAAACATACCCTTTTTTCCCAATAAAAAAACTTTATAGGTTAGCAATTGAAAACTTGCAAAATTTACAGCCCTTGCTTCGGGGGCTTTGGGCCTTCTAACCCGGCATTTCTAACCCAGGACGCATAGTTATTTGATTTTTGACCTATTTATTATTAAAAAAATATATAAAGAATAATAATTTATTGAAGCCTTATGGCTCTTTACTATGGGTAATCTTATAGCGTTGCCATTGATAAAGTATAGAAATAAACCGAGTTTCAACTGACGTTATCATATAGTTCTGCTATAATGTCAGTCATGATTGTAACCTGAGATTACGATGACATTTAACATCGTGTATAGGAAGTAGCAGTTATTAGTTAAAAAACAAAAAAAAACTATTTGAAATATTATGTTTTTGTTATCATCACAAGCCTTTTTTAAAAATAATTATTCTATTATGGGCTGCCGCATAAAATATATAATGAGTCGGAAGATTGCTTGTGCAGGACGTTTATGTAGTTGGTATAAGGATACCACTAAATATATAAAACCATTTAGTTACCAAGAAAGTTCCACGTTTCCACAAAGCCAGCGTTCAACTGGAGACTCCAGGGACTTCTTTCTACTCTTTGTTCTATTACCCCAGGGTAATGGAACTCAGCTTTTCCTAAGATCTTGCTGATGTTTCTATTTGAAAACAAACATACACATAGTGTATTTTGATCTTATTCAACATATCCCTCAACATAACCTTAAAGTAATTGTGTAGAAAAAGTCGCCATTCCCAATAAAAGCAGTCACAGTTACAAGTTGTTTCAGTCACAGTCAAATACAGTCGCACTTACTTGTTGTATCTGCAATAGCAGTAGTTGCAGCAGTGACCCTTAGAGCTTATGTAAAATACTTGGATGTACCTTACGGTTACTAACGCGGAGGCGAGGCGGTATTTTTGAACAGTTTGCACTTTCTTCGCCATTGACTCAATGCTTTCTTAATATTAAATAAAAAAAACAAGTTTTTTTTTAACTGAAAGTAAGGAGCAACATTAAAACTTAAAACGTACAGAAATTATTCTGTATATGAGAGGGGCTGTCCCTCCACAACGCCTCGCTCATTAAGCTAAAAATTTTATTATTTTAATAAAGATCGGTGTGTAAAAGAGTCTATCTTTAGAGTACATAGCGAGGCGCTGAGGAGTGGACAGCTCCTTTCATATACGGAATAATTTCTGTTTGTTTTAAGTATTAATGTTGCTCCTTACTTTCAATTAAAAAACTTGTTCTTTTATTTAATTTTTGAACGTTTTTGAATTAATGCAGGTTTTGATTTTCGCTCACCGTACATGAATAACTAAAACTAAATTTGCATATTAATTTTACTTTTATTTGGTTAAATGGCTTTCTCGAAAGTTGTTAAACTTTATTTACAAACATTTATATTAGTAATAAATATACGTAACTTACGAAATAACTTACGTAATGAACTTCTATATTCATATGTTTTTAATGCGTATATTAGGGGGTCAATACCTCCCTAGTCAATGCCTCGCTCTTTACGCTAAAGTTCGAAATTTGTTCCAATTCTTTAAAAATGACCTCTTAATCACAAAGGTCGTTAATTAGAATAAATAGCTCTTGTGAAAGTACTAAAAAATGTTTGGCTTAAAGAGCGAAGTATTGACTAGGGGGTGAACCCAATCATATACGTAATAATTTCTGTTCGTTTTAAGTTTTGATGTTGCTCCTTGCTTTCAGTTGAAAAACTTTTCTTTTTTAAATTTAATTTCTGATCGTTTTTTAAATAATGCTGGGAAATCCGGCGCCCCCTTCATAGCAGTGTCCCTCCCCCCATGAAAACCTCCTCCTTGGAAAGATCGTCCGACATAACCCCCAAACCCCCCCACTACCAGAAAAAATCCCCCCTGAAAACGTCTGTATACTTCCCAATAACCAATACTATATGTAAACATAGGAAAAAGTTCATAACTTTTAGCCCTCCCCCGGGGAATTTGGGGGATTAAGTCAACCTAAAAGACATATTTCTTATATTTTGGACCATGTTGAACAAAATGGCTATCTCGAAATTTTGATCGGGTGGCTTTGGGAAAAACAATGAGCGTGGGAGGGGGCCTAGTCGCCCTCCATTGTTTTTGGTCACTTAAAAAGGGCACTAGAACTTTTAATTTCCTTTCGAATGAGTTCTCCCACGATATTATAGGACCACTGGGTCAATACGATCACCCCTGGGGAAAAAAAACAACAAAAAACAAATAAACACGCATCCATGATCTTTCTTCAGGCAAAAATAACAAAATTCCACATTTTTGCAGATAGGAGCTTGAAACCTCTACAGTATGGCTCTATAACTTTCAGGTGGTGTTTCCCCCTTTTTTCGAAAATCAGGCAAATTTTCTCAGGCGCGTAACTTTCGATGGGTAGGACTAAACTTGATGAAATTTATATTACTGAAATCAGCATTAAAATCTAATTCTTGTGATGTATCTATTGTTATAAAAATTCTGTGTTTTAGAGTTTCGGTTACTATTGAGCCGGGTCGCTCCTTACTTACAGTTCGTTACAACGAACTGTTTGGAAGTAATAGGTTTTCAACAATTACAGATATTATTCAAACTTTAAGAATTTATTTTATCAAGCTCCTACAATTTTGCTAATAGCCTTTTCTTAAAATAACTATACAACCTCAAACCAGTAAAACTAACTATAACCACAATTATGAACCACCTCAGTTATCATAGGACCAAAAATTGTATGAAGAGCTTGCATTAAGCATGAAGCAAAGAATGTGAGTTACTTCCAAGAGTGGAAACTAGCGTTAGTGTCGACAGAAAAAACAAAACTATCAGCGCCATCTAGCATGTGGCGAAAATAGCAAATTTTTCAAGCTTTGTAATCATTTTTTTGTCAGGCACTGAGATCAGACACTTATAACTATGCTAATTATACAAATTAAATTAATTATTCTTATTATTAAACTGAGAAAATATCTAGTGTCGCCAAACACTAGTTGGTGTTGATAGTTTTTTAGGTCGAATCTAGTACCAGTTTCCAATGTATAAACATTACCCATACACTTTTTGGCATTGAGAGCATGCATCTCCGAATAATTGAACAAGATAACCACCAACTTGAAGAACAAAATAAAATTATTTTCTTGATACCATAATTTAGTCTAAAAGAAATGCACAGCTTTCATAAATCTAAAAAATTGTTAAAGCCAATTTGGTTTTACTTTTTTACGCATTTGCCAGATTATTAAACATAGCTATTGGTAGTTTCATCTTATAAAACTCCACCGATTTTTATCCTCGCATTGGGAATAAAGGTTGTATTCAGCCATATTTATTAATTCAAATTTAATATTTGGATTACATCTTTCAATTGTATTTGAATATAATAATTCAGCCAATATTGATTTTTCTGTTAGTAGATATTCTAAAATTCTAAAAAGCGCCTTTCTTTATTTTTAAATCTCACATATCCTAGATGAATTTCAGCTATAAGACTTGTTTGTTTATTAAACTTTTTTAGCAATTTCTGTCGAAATACACAAACTGTGTCATAGTAAGGGTTTATCTGGAATTTTATTAATGACTGGCTTTAGTTTAGAAGAGTAGACAAACAAAAAGTAATAAAAGACATAATTTTAATTGTGTCTTGAGAACATAAATGGTACTGATTCTTGTGCTTGCGAAGTGAACATTAAGTTTGATTTTCCTTTTGTAATGGAGCATTGTTAATCTGTTTGTTTTGAATACATCTGAAAAAAATTTCCTGACTGACTTCCAAAGCAGTCTATACTGTTATGTCCTGTGATTGTGTTTAAATAGCACCATCTATAACTCAAATCACGTGATATAAGCAGTCAATAGACCGAGGGAAGCAGACCTAAAAGAAAACAGAAAGAAAATGAAAACCATGAAATGTAAAGAATACTAATAAAGAATAACTACTAAAGAATAGACTAATAAAAAGAATAAATAATGAAGATTAAGAACAATTTATGTCTAAAATTAAAAATTAAAAAGACTTCTGAGGAGGCAGATGGGACAAAAGCATTCGAGGGTAAAATAACTTGGGCCAAACCTGACCTTAGAGAGTCTGTAAAACGCACAGTTCCAGAAAAATTAGGTGATGGCACAATAGTCCAATTTGTTACAGCACAAGAGTTTTTCAAAAATACAGTTTTGTATCTTATTACAACACTTGCTCATATTTATGTTAAAACATATTTATGTTTTGCTGAGGACGGCCCTTGAACATAGGGGAAAAATATTAATTAAACAAAATCCCACTGTCTTACGAAAAGAATTCCCTATTCTTCTTGTTTTTGACTTTTTTCCCCAAACCCGTCCGCTACAAATTTTGAGATAGCCAGTGTTTTTGAAATTGTTCAAAAATTAGATAACAAAAACACCACCCAAAGCCCTGGGGTTAGGCGTTGTAAGTGTTGTCCTAGGGGTGTATATGTTCTTATGAAAGAGATGCTCGTATAAACTTCAGAGGGGGCTCTTTTATTTGAAATTGAAAGTCTTATTTCAATTTTCAAGAGTCAAAAGATATCCGAGGGAACCTAGCCCCCCCCCACACCCTTTTTTCCCCAAGCCCATCCTATAAAAATTTTATAACAGCCCTTTCATTTAATATAGTTAAAAGGTCAGCTATTAAAAATTCCTGTGTCGACGGAACCTGCCAGGGCCCGGAGGCAGGCGTTATAAGTATTGCTCTAGGGCATATTTAGTTATTATGGAAGGGTTGCTTGTTTTAACTTCGGAGTGGGCTCATTTTATTTGAACTTTAAATTATTTTTAAATTTTTAAGATTCAAAAGATATCGGAGGGCACCGAAACCCCCCCCCTCCTCCACGCCCGAACGGCCACAGGTACCAATTTTTAGATAGATATTTTTCTAAAAAAAAAGCTTCAATGTTGTGTTAAAAAAAAAAAACGGGGTCAAAAAAGCCCCCCCAGGGCCCGGGGGGAGGCGTTATAAGTTATGCCCTGGAGGCATAGTTGGTTGTTATGGAAGGGATGCTCGTATGAAATTCCGAGAGGGCTCCGTTGATTGGAAATTGATAGTTGTATTTGATTCACTTTTTAAGAGTCAAAAGTGATTGAAGGGCAGCTAGCCCCCACCCACACACCATTAATTTTTGTCATAGATGAACTTCATATGGAAGTGGTCTTCGTATAAACTTCAATGGGGGCTTATTCGATTAGAAATGGAGAGTTCTAGTGCCTTCTTTAAGAGTCAAAAGTAATCAGAGGGCAACTGCCCCCCCAAGCCCTTTTCCCCCAAATACATCTGATAAAAATTTGAGGTAGCCTTTTTGTTAAAAATAGTTATAAGATCATATAAGAAAAACTCCTGTGTCGACAACCCCCCCCCCCCCAGGGCCGGGGCCGGGGGTGTAAGTAGTTGTCGGGGGGCCGATTTGGTTTTTATGGATGGTAGATTGTATAAACTTCAGAGAGGGTTCATTTGAATGAAAATTAAAAGTTGTAGTTCATTTTCCCAGAGTGAAAAAAGATCAGAGGGCAACTAGCTCCTCCAACCCTCCACGCCTTCGGGTGTATCGGATGGATAAACCCATCTGATAAAATTTCAGGTGACCATTTTGTTAAAAATAGTTCAACCATTAGATATTAAAACTCCAGGGACAACACAACCCCCCAAGGCCTAGGGATAGACGTCGTAAGTTATACTCTGGGGATATATATGGTTCTTATAGAAGTGATACTCGTATAAACTTCAGAGAGGGCTCATTTGATTGAAAATAGAAGGTTCTAGTTCACTTTTAAAGAGTCAAAAAAGACCGAAGCTAAATCTAGTCCCCCCATGCCCTTTTTCCCCAAACCCATCCGATAAAAAATTTGAGATAGCAGTTTTGTTAAAAATAGTTCAAACATCAGATAATAAAAACTCCGAGGTTGACACAAACCCATTTTTTCACTTTGACATTGTTACTTCAATATCAGTTTTGATACTTTGACGAATATTTGATTTTTTTTAAGCTTGATTTTGAAATAAGGAATTTTTAAAAACTTGAAATTTTTTGCAATCAAGAACGAAGAAAAATTAATTAAAAAAAACTTTCGGAAAAATAAGTTTATCGAATAAGTTTAATGGCAATTTTAAAATTAAGATAAGAATATCAAAATGCATTTTAAAATTAAAAATAAAAAAGACCAGAAAATATTATTAAAGAATAAATGAAACCCAAAACAAACAGAAATTTAATAAACCATCACAGCAAAAACATACAACAAGTAATAATATAAATGAATAAATAGATCCTAAAGCGATTAATGTTTAGATTGAATATGACAATCAAGCTTAAAACGAAAAAAATGTTTTCCTATTGAAGTATTAATGAAACTTAGAACGAACAGAAATGAAATAAACAATCAATGCAAACCAACATACAATAGATATTAATATAAATTAATAATAAGATCTTAAAACGAGTGAAACTTAAATTAAATATGCAAATCAAGCTTGAAACGAACAAAAATCACTACGAACAAGAGTTTGGGTATGACCCCCTTATCTCACTGTAAAAGTCTAAAACCTACTGCGTCATTGGCACTTTACTGAAAAATATCTGCGCCTTGAACAGACTTGTAAAGTATGAGCAACTTCAAATTGAATAGTTGATGCATAATGATATTAATTATTGAAAGATCCATCAGTTCAAGAATTTATTTCACTGTAATTGTATTTTTATTTTCAATACTGTAAGAACTGGAAAAGAATATTTTTGTAATATTATCCGTTATCAGTTAAGCGCCAATGACGCAGAAGGCTTTTGGCTTTTATTCACAGTTAGGAAAGGAGGCAGTATCCAAACAATTGTTTGTAGGGAAACTATATTCGTCTTTAACAACTTTAAAAAGAGCTAATAAATTAAACTGAATATTTGGTGTATAATGATATTAGTTGCTGAAATCTGATCATTTAAAAATTTTAGTCAAATTTTAATGTTTATTTTAAATATTAAGTACAAAAGAAAATATTTGTCATAAAGTTGATTTTCAGTAAAGCGACAATGACGCAGTAGGTTTTAGACTTTTGCAGTGAGAGAAGGAGGGCATACCCAAACTGGTCGTGATGGTAATTTTTTTTCGTTTAAAGCTTGATTTGGATATTCAATTTAAGTTTCACTCGTTTTAAGATTTAATTTATTAATTTACATTAATATCTAATTTAATTTCTGTTCGTTTTTAGTTTCATTTATATTTCAATAGGAAAATATTTTTTTCGTTTTAATATTGACATTAATATTCAATCTTAGAATTAATTTCTTTAATATATATTTATTAATTTATATTATTAATTGTTGTATTTTTTAGATATGATTGTTTATTTATTTTCTGTTCGTTTTGGGTTTCATTTATTCTTTAATATATAATTTCTGGTTGTTTTGAATTTGAATTTGTATCTGCTGAGCTTAAGTTTAAGATAAGCTTTACTTTTCTTTGAAAAAAGATTTTTCTGAAAGTTTTTTTTTAATTAATTACATTAAATAGGGATGTATTTCCTCACCAATTACTTTTCCTTAATGATAGATTTTTTTTAACGTGTCTAAACTAAAATTTGTAGCCTACAAAAAGATCATTTAATGCGAAAGAACTTACTTGTCTGTGAGTCTTTTGAACCATATACCCTTGTTGTCCCTGAACAGAATCAATATTTGACATGCGCATTCCTGGAAATAAAAAAAGTTGTAGTAAATAATCTTATTTAATGTTTTTTGGGTCTCCCTAACAATATCTTAAGTGCATAAATATAGACCTATTGAAAGCAATTGAATTTTACACTGCTTGTGCACTTAATAAATAATAATCTAAAACGAAAAACAAACACAATAACCTTTTTTTACATTTAATGATTTACAAAGTTTGATTTATAAGCTATAAAGAAAATTTAATTAATTACTGTAACCTCCAGACGATCTCACATTCCCTTCAATACAGGCAACAGGACACTAAAAAATATACACTGTTTCCTAAGAATCTACGGGTAATTTTTGTTAATTTAAAAGCTTGGTAGGTTTGCATAATTTGAAAAAATAGCGTTTAAGCTAGGGAGTCCTCCTTGATGTCAGTTCTAAATGACCCACTCCCCATAAGAAACTGTGGCCCAAAAATACTTGCTTACTGGACTGGTATGCTGATATAATAAAGGGTTACATCGTCCCTTCGAATCTTTCAACACGATCTCAGAACCCTTCCAATATAGGCTACAATACTGATGGTAAACTTCATTATGTAAGCACCGTATTATACAATTATTTACAAACCATTTCTTAAATTCCCCAACAATCCTTTCTAATGCATCCATTTATCTGTACAGTTCTAGTAGGGAATTCTTTCTATAGACTTTTATATTATGCACAAATAAATGGCCTTTGGTTCCTAGAACCATACTTTTCCTGAAGCCCCACCCCTCTAGGTTTTTCTCTTTTAAATCAATGATTGCAATCGCAAATTGCATTATTCTAATCAGAATACTAAGACTGTTTAACATTAAAAAAGGATGCTTGTTTTCTGTTTCAATTGTCTTAATATACTATCTTATTAAGCCAAGAACACAGTGCCAAAACACTCATTCTAATTCAACTCCGTAATCATGAAAGCTGCAAAATTCATTTGTTGAAGAATAAACATAAAACCCAGGACAATTAATAGCTCTAATAAGCTTTTCGAAAAGAATGTGGCAGAAAACCCTACGAAGACAAACAAATTTAAAATCTAAAAATTTAAATCAATAAAACCGAAGAGTCTAAGGTCTGACCAATATTCCAATTGGTGGAAACAAATGGCGGAGAAGACAGGAGGGGAGCTTAACCTATTCAAGAATTATCTAAAGGATAACTTGAAAATATAGAATTCTCAAATACAATTTTTCCCATGCTGTCCCCTCTCACTTCTCGAGAAAAAAAAATTGCGGCTCACTTTCACCCTTACTTGTGCCCACCAATCTAGGCTATGCTAGAACTTAGTTAGCTTTAAATGTGTTCTAAATTAACTCTAATTGAATGCGTATATTCCACCTTTTGACTAGACAGATAGCTGCAGGGGTGTCGCTTTTTCTTATCAAATAAAATATTTTTAAAATTGAATTTTTATTAAAGACTGTACCACCATTTAGTGTTTTACCTTTTCAGTCAAAAAATAATTGTTGAAAATTATATAAATATCTGCTTTTATGCTGTGAGTTCAGAGAGCCTAAGGTTTAAGATAAAATATGAAAGAAGTAGTGCTTATTTATCTTAATAATTCCTGAACATTTAAATAAAATAATTTTATTTAACAGCAAAGTGCAAAAATATTTATGGTGTCTGAAGAATAATTTCCATTTTTTCATTCAAACCAGAAAAAAACATGAAAATTTTAAATTAGTTTGGTTTTCCTTTTGCTTCAATTGATCTAGAGGCATTAGCCTGGTTTCTGTAGGTAGCAAATTACTGAGTATGATCATATTTTCTAAACTTGGAGATGCTCTATACAAAGTTTTAAGAGAATAATAGTGCGGTTTTCAGAAGGGTAGAGGATGCGTCAACCTAATGTTCACTCTTAGGTTAGTAATTGAGAAGCGCATGAGCCACTAAACACATTTAGTCCTCAGTTTATAGATCATGAGTAAGCGGTTGATTCAGCTGATAGAAGAGCTTTAGCGAAGGTTTTATCCTTGCATGGTATACAAGACAAAATTGAAGTGATTAGTGCTATGTATGAGAATGAGAATAACACTGCTGCAGTTAAGGTAGGAAATGAGGTTAGCAGCTGGTTTCGTGTTAAATCAGGAGTTAAACAATGTTGTTTTATCCCCCTTTATATGAATCTTTACCACTGCAACCCAGATTACAAACAGGAAAAAGCCTATGACTTTTACTTATTTAGAAGAGTAAGATACAAACCTCAAAGAATCAGGCAGCTAACTAAGTCAATTTGTGCAATGGTTTGTTCTTCTAATGCTCATCTTTTAATATAATTCATTAATAAAAAGCGTGTGGCTTTTTCTTATTTTGAATAGTAAGAGACAAACCTGAGATAATGAGGCCACTAACTAAGTCCAATATGTGCCATGGTTTGTTCTTCACTAAGTTTCAGCTAAGTTTGCAGTCATGATACCAACGAAACTTACATAATTCCCATTTATAATTAATCGATCCTTTATTTAATCTTTATATACAGTAAGCCTCTAAGCTTACCAGAATCCAATAGCAAATTGCAGATTTATCTCAAGGGTCAGCAAAGCCAATCGCAGGGCTGAATCGTTCTATTTATCTGGGAGGAGAAGAATGAAAGAAGACTGAGCCGTATGACCCCTAGACTTTTCTAGAGACTGACGTCATCACCATCATCATCATTTTCATTTCTGTTGCCGTCATTTCTGTCATTGGGGGTTATTATTGTCGTCCCTTTACTGATATGTCTAATGATTTTGTCTTCCAAGGACAAGATGTTTTACTCTAAAAATTATCTTCACTCAGCCTTGGCCGGCTTAAAAACATGCACCATGAGATCAGCTCATATTTCCAAGTCTTAACGAGAATTTATCCGTGCTTTTCGTAACAACTGAAAGGACAACTAATCATTTTCACTATGCCAAGACCAGGCAAAGGAAAAAGTTATCCTTCAATGTAGGCATTCTACTTGTGAAAATAAAAGGACAGGAAAAAAAAGAGAATTATAAACAAAAACAATGTGAAAATAAGCAATACAAGCAAAAAAGAGGAAAAGATCTTTGTCTTGATAAAAGCTTAAAATTTATAAAAATTTTTCACATGGTGACTGGAAGATGTTTAGACAAAAAAAAGTCCTGCACTTTTATATAAGAGGTAATTTTTATTGCGTACTTTCACATTATAT
The DNA here is from genome assembly GCF_049724085.1 of Artemia sp. Qi Xiang Cuo. NCBI lineage: Eukaryota > Metazoa > Arthropoda > Branchiopoda > Anostraca > Artemiidae > Artemia > Artemia sp. Qi Xiang Cuo. Next base: position 7,528,856 of record NC_142806.1, read on the forward strand.
GGGCACTTCTAAAAAGTCAAGTTGGGTTAATACTAATTTTAATAAAATAGGATGAATATATAATAGTTTATAAACAAATTGTGGGGGAGGGCAAAGCATTGCACGTATTCAATATGTAACAATATGTAATTAATTCAAATTAATTAAGGGCAACCAGACTTCTGAAGTAATTTACACATGGAAAAGTCAAATGAAATATCTTTTCTTCATCTTATTGAACATACCATCATTTTCAGATTTTAGCCTCTTCACTTCTCTTTCAAGATCCTGAATCTTGGTAACAATATTTTCATGATTTTGAACCACTGAATACGGTACTGGTGCTTCTACTCGATCTCTGACTCGAATTTCTGACTGAAAAGCAAAACATGCTCCATTTTCAGCTTCTTTTAGAACGAAAATATTGCAATTAAAAATGACAGCAATAAAAAGAAGAAGAAGTGGCAGATTTCTTCGAAGAGATAGAAATATTGCTTAAGTTGGGCATACATTTAAACGTCTTGTGTGATGCTAACTAGACACTCATACTTTCAGTCATTTCACTTTAGTTTCAATGGGAGACATCATAAATTAATTTCTTAGACCACACAGCCTTTCCAATTTAAATTAAAAGTGAAAGAAAATATATGAAATGGAAGGATATTCAATGTTTTTTTGTAAATACATTTATTACTGTCTTCATTGAAAGTTTTTCCCGTACTGGTGTATTTTCATTTCATTTTATTTATATAGAAAAATATCATTGGCATTCATTATTCAATTTATAAATTAGGCATCTAAAATAGTCCTCAAAATTCCACATATCCTTTCTCCTAATGAGCAAAATATTTATATCATTCAAACCAGGTTATGACCATTTGCTTCAATAACCAAGTTGACTTTCAAAGATGGCTTTATTGCATGAGCTATTCAATTTTCTAGCATTTAAAAAAAGCACAATTATTAAAGCATGAAGCATATTCACAAATTATTGGAAACCTTTGGCCATTATACATACATAAAGGTCCACCTAGAAGAGACTTTGTGGCAAGGTGTGAAGATATCTAGAGCCCTGACCCAACTCCACCGAGACATCACATCTTATATTTTATCTATAGTTGTCATGTTGCGCCATTTCTTTTTTCTTTTTTTAAAATAACCCTCCAAATAAATTGGCACTCGCTAGACTAAACTTTTCACGAGGTACGGTAATTTAAACTAGGAGATTTGAGTATTTTTAGGATCTCCCCTCCCCTTAATCCATTTCATGTTTTTGCCTGTTTTATGTTTTTATTTTTGTTTATGTCTTTCATTTTTGGGTTTGCAACTCTGGCATAAGGAAATAAAAATTAATTTTGTCCTAACAAGATGAGAATAAACTGGCCATGATTCTAAGTTCATATTGGGCTAAGTGGTTAATCTAATCCTCCGTCACATCGGCATTTATAATCCTTCTTTCTTATTGGACAAGTTTGAACACATGTTTGAAAAGCTCTAATTTTACTCTTCTTAAAGTGCACCCAAAGACCCCACGGAGCCAAGGCTAAAAAAGCTATGAATTAGAAGTGGCGTGGTCTAAAAGAAAAAACCAATAACATATTGTGCCAACATCGTTCTTTACTTAGGCAGCGGTATGGCGCTGCCTCTGATTGTAATTTTTATTTTTATTTTTATATTTTTTGCAACTTAATGGTCCCTTTGTTCGTAGTTTTAATGGGTAAAGCAATATTTCAATAGATGTGTAATATACTGAAAAGAATTCTGACACCAGCTAACAGTTCAAAGTCAAGGTGTTACAACAACCCCAATATTATAAAATAAGTTTTATAAATTCTTTCTGTCTTTTTTTTTTATAGAAAGATAATTAATTAAAAACATTAAAAAAGAAAAATAACATCAATTGAGTCCACTAGAAAAAAATGAAAAAAATAAAAATCAAAAATATCAACACTTGAGACCCTGTACCATACTAATCTAGTGCAACAATACTATTCTATATTATTTCCTTACTCAATCTAAAAAGAAAAGGAAAAAGATGTTATGAATACCAATACATTGGTCCCTAAGCAGCCTACGAATGTATCAACCTCTTAGGAATGTATCTTCTTTCTTCCAATTTTATTGTGAATTTATTACGTAGCTTTTAGTGTTAGTTCAGGGCAAAATGACAAGCTGCACAGAGCTTTCACTTATTTCCCAGGGTTCAGGGCAGTTAATAAAAAATTAAATTAAAAAAACAATAAAAACAAAATTTCAACTGAAATAAAGAGCAACATTGAAACTTAAAGTGAACAGAAATTATAATTAGGCTGCGCAATCGCGTTGCCTAAGTAAAGAACAATGTTGGCACTATATATTTTGGTTTCTTTAGACCAGGGCACGTCTTATCGAAAGAGTTGTCATAGAAACGTCGAAAAGGGCTTATTCGATTGAAAATTGGAGTGGCTTGTGCCCTTTTTAACAGTCGATAGTGATTGGAAGGTAACTAACACCCCTTCCACGCTCACCATTTCTCCAAACACATCCAATCAACATTTTGAGATAACCATTTTGTTCTGCGTAGTTGATTTCCAAATAGAAATTATATTTTTGAGGAGGACAGTCCCCCACAACCCTCAGGGGAAGGGTTGCAAGTTATGCTCTGGGGGCAAATAAGGTTTTATAGGAACTGTTGTCGTAAAAACATCAAAAAAGGCTCATTCGATTGGAAATTCAAAGGGCTAGTGCCATTTTTAATAGTCGAAAGTGATTAGAGGGCACCTCACCCTCACACGTCCACCTGGTCACCCAACACATCCCATCAAAATTTCCTCATTGTCAGTTTTTTCAAAGTTGTTTAGATTTCCGTAACTTTGGTCTTTAAGGATGACACCCCCTCCCCCCCAAGCCCTCCTGGGCAGGACGGGCAGTTATGCCCTGGGGGCATATAAGGTTTTTTATAGAAAGCGTTGTCGTAGAAACCTCAAAAAAGGCCACTTTGATCGGAAATTGAAGTGGCAAGTGCCCTTTTAAATAGTCGAAAATGATTGAAAGACAACTAACACCCCTTCCACGTCCGCCATTTATCCAAACACATCCAATCAAAATTTTGAGATAGCCCTTTTGTTCAAAGTAGTTGAAAGGTCCAGAAATTATATCTGTGAGGATCACACGCCCTCCACAGCCCTCAAGGTACGGGTTGTAAGTAATGCCCTTGGGGCCGTTAAGGTTTTTAGCGAAGGCTTTGTCGTAGGAAACTTGAAGGGGTCGTTCGATTGGAAATTCAAAAGGCTCGTGCCCTATTTGATTGTCGAAAGTGATTTGAGGGCAACTCTTCCCCCTTTCACGCCTACCTTTTCCCGAAACACATCCAATCAAAATTTTTAGATAGCCATTTTGTTCAACATAGTTAAAAATTTTACAAAATTAGGTCTTTGAGGATGATAAACCCATCAGAGCCATCGGGGCAAGGGTTTTAATTTATGACCTGGGGGCATTTAAGGCTTTTACACATAGTGATGTTGTAGAAACTTCAAAAAGAGCTCATTCAATTGGAAATTAGAAGGGCTTGTGCCCTTTTTAACACTCGAAAATGATTGCAGGATAACTAACACCCCTCTCACACACACCATTCCCTAGACATATCCAATCAAAATTTTTAGATAGCCATTTTGTTCGACATAGTTAAAAAGTCCGGAAAATTTGTTTTTGATAATGATTCTCTACCCACAGCCCTCAGGGCAAAGGTTGTAAATCATGTCTTGGGGGCATATATGGTTTTTTTTATAGAATGCGTTTTCGTATAAAATTAAAAAAGTAATCATTCCATTAGAAACTGAAACGACTAGTGCCCTTTTTAATTGTCGAAAGTGATTGGAGGGTTAGTAACATTCCTCCCACGCCCACCATTTCCCCAAACACATCCAATCAAAATTTTGAGATAATCATTTTGTTCAACGTAGTTGAAAGGTCTGGTAATTATGTCTTTGAGGATGACTTTGAATTATGTCTTTGACCCCCTTACAGCCCTCAGGGCAGGGGTTGTAAGTTATGCCCTGGGGCATATAAGGTTTTATAGAAAACGTTATCGTAGAAAATTCAGAAAGAGCTCATTTGATTGGAAATTGAAAGGGCTAGTGCCCTTTTTAATAGTCAAAAGTGATTGGAGGGCAAATAACCCCCCTCTCACGCCCATCAGTTCTCCACACATCCAGTCCAACTGTTGAGACAGCAATTTTCTTCAACATAGTTGACAGTTCGGGACCTTAGGTCTTTGAGGATGACACCCCCCCAGCCCTCAGGGGAAGGATTGTACGTTATGCCCTGGGGGCATATTATGTTTTTATTGAAAGCGTTGTCGTAGGAACTTCAAAAGGACTCAGTCGAGTGGATATTGAAAGTGCTAATGCCTTTTTTAATAGTTGAAAGTGATTGGAGAGCAACTAACGCCCCTATCACGCCAACCATTTCGCCAAACACCTCCAATCAACAGTTTGAGGTAGCCGTTTTGTTTAACGTAGTTGAAAGTTCTGGAAATTAGGTTTTTGACGATGACAACCCCCTTACAGCCCGAAGGGCGGGGGCATAAAAGGTTTATATAGAAAGCGTTGTCGTAGAAACTCAAAAAGGGCTCATTCGATTGGAAATTGAAAGGCCAAGTGCCCTTTTTAACAGTCGAAAGTGATTGGAAGGCTTGACATTTTTATAGTAAAGACCGATGGGGTAGTTTCACGCTTGGTCGATTATGTGATTTTATTTTTGCTCATTGTCGGTTTAATGGAGTTCTTTACTTTTCTTTGAAAACCTAATTTTGTGGAAAAAAGTTTTTTAATTAATTTCGTATATAAGGTGGCTTACCTTCTCCTTAATACCCTGCTCTGAATGCTAAAACATTTTAGAACTTCTGAAAAAGCCTCTAAGTTCTAATTAAACGGCCCTTGTGTTTCAGGAGTAAATCTTAAAAAATTGGGACGAAGAGTCAAACTTCAGCGTAAGAGCAATTTATTGAAGAGGGGCTAACTCCCTCATATTCGGAACAACTTTAAGTTCATTTAAAGTTTTAACATTGTTCCCAACTTTCAGTTGGAAAAACTTTTTTTTAATTTAATTTCTGATAGTTTTTCATGAATTTCTACGCGGAAATTTCTTGCGGACGATTCCACCTGAAAAATTCTCATTAGCATACGTTCATTTAAAAATACTGCTTTCTGATCATTTTTCGAACCATGAAGGATATCCCAGTCCAAGGACCACTTGTCCTAGAACCAACCCCCCCCCCCCACCCCATCCCAGTGGAAAGTTGCTCCCGCGGAAAATGGAGGGCTGGTTGACCTTCAATCTTTTTGTTTACTTAAATAGGGAACTAGAAATTTCAGTTTCAGATCAAATGAGCCCTCTCCTAATCTTCTTGGATCTCTTATTAAATGTGATCACCCCCTGGAAAAAAAACACACACAAAAAAAAATAAAGACGCATGCATGATCTTTCTTTATGCAAATTTCTATGTTTCTGTATATAGGAGCTAGGAACCCTACTCTACCGTAGGGTTCGCTAGTACACTGACTTTGAGGATATGATTTTCATTAAGGTCGCTTGATGTTCCCCCTTCCTTTGCAAAAATTCTGCAAATTGTCTCAGACCCGTAACTTTTGATGGGTTACATTAATATTAATGAACTTTATATATTTTGATTAAGCAAAAAGATTTGATTATTTTAATTTCTATTGTTATCAAAACTCTTTTTTAGAGTCTCGGCTACTATTGAGTCGTCGCTCCTTACTTACAGTTTGTTAGTAGGGAGGCCATAACGACTCGTGACCCTGCATAATTCGCTTATCAAAAGAATGTATCTCCACTAACGGGTCAATGATACCTTTTTGAAGGTCAATCAGGAGCTGTTTCTAAGTGTATTCTAGCTAAAATAATGAAGATAATATAAAGGAACCACAGTGTTCAGTTTCTTTGGACTTGAGTTCGTTTTTTAACTATAAATACAAACAGGAAAAAGCCTACTGCTTTTTCTTCTTTTAAATAGTAAGAGACGAAACTCAAACAATCAAGTAGCTAACTAAGTCCAATGTATGGAATGGTTTGTTATTTCAGTGATCGTCTTTTAATGTAATAAAAGCACCATCTTTTCAATTTAAAATTTAAAAAAGAAACTTGTTTATTTACATTTTAGCTAAAATAATGAAGATAATATGAATGAACCACAGTGCTCAGTTTCTTTGGACTTGAGTTCGTTTTTTAACTATAAATACAAACAGGAAAAAGCCTACGGCTTTTTCTTCTTTTAAATAGTAAGAGACGAAACTCAAACAATCAAGTAGCTAACTAAGTCCAATGTATGGAATGGTTTGTTATTTCAGTGATCGTCTTTTAATGTAACGGATAATTATGAGAGGCAACCTGACCGAGTGGTCCAAGGCACTGGTGTTAGCCACCAGTCTCTTCGGAGGCGTGGGTTCAAATCTTACCGCTGGTATACGATTATGTTTGAAAGACTGCAGTGTGAAAAGACATCGGAAATGCAGTTTTTGGTGGAAAAATTTATTCTCTTTTAGAAATAATTTATTTTAGTTACAAAAGGTTTTTAACTCAATTAATTTCCTTTAAAATGAGCTATTGAACAACCCTCTACGATGTTCCAGTGCTAAGCTATCTCTGGATACAAAAGAAAAGGGAAAAAAATATCCTGTTTGTGGAGAATAACGTGGTAAAAGTCAATTTGCTTGATTTTCAAGCTAATATATTTTCTTTGTTATTCAAGCCAAAGGGCGGTAAGTTTCCTTTATAGTGGTTTCGGACAAGGCGGTTCTTATGGTGTACTTTTTGTTTTGATCTGACTCCTCTGTTAGGAACTATGGGTTTTTATATTTCTTAACATTGTACGTGATCGTCTCTTACTAGGTTGCTAGCGACCACTGCAACCCGGATTTTCCAGAGCATTTCTAGCCGACTTTTCAACAGCATCCGCTCCTTCAAAGAGAATTTTAATCTGTAATTTTGAATACTTTTCGTGATCCTGGTTAAACATACGTAAAATGTTTCTCAATTTAAGGATAAATAATGCTCATTTATCCGCTGCAACCCGGATAAATGATTACAAACAGGAAAAAGCCTAAGGATTTTTCTTCTTTGAAATAGAAAGAGACGAACTTCAAAAAATAAAGAAGATAACTAAATCAAATTTATACAATGATTTGTTATTCCAATGACCATCTTTTAATGTAATTTTAATGTAAAAATGTAAAAATTCGATGATCGAGCCTTTATGTAACCCGGATTAAAAAATTATTATCATATCTTATATGTAACTTTTATTTTAAAAGTCTTCGATAGTCTAATGGTAAATATGCCCACTTGTTACCTGGGAGAAGGGGGTTCGAATCCCAGTCGGGGAGAACTTTTAATATGTTGAATTAAAAGCACTATCTTTTCAATTTTAAATTTAAAAAAGAAACTTGTTTATTTACATTCTAGCTAAAATAATGTAGATACTATGAAGGAACCACAGGGTTCGGTTTCTTTGGGCTTGAGTTCGTTTTTCAACTATAAATAGAAACAGGAAAAAGCCTACGGCTTTTTCTTCTTTTAAATAGTAAGAGACAAAACTCAAACAATCCAGTAGCTAACTAAGTCCAATGTATGGAATGGTTTGTTATTTCAGTGATCGTCTTTTAATGTAATTCTTGGGGACTTTAATTGCAACCTACTCAATGTTGGTAAAAATATTGAATCTGACACTTTTTTTGAATTGGTAACCGCGAGTGGTCTTCTACCCACAATTTTTTTCCCCAGTAGAGTCGATCCTGTGAGATCAACTTAAACATTAATTGAAAACATTTTTTTATCCACTTCCCTGGGAAATGACCTGTCCTCAAATATAGTATTTTCGGATCTGTCAGACCATTTTCTTATTTAATTGTCTCTACCTTCGCAACCACTACCTCTACGGTCTAGAACTAATATCCCAACACCTACTCGAAATTACAGTTCTGCAAATATAAACCATTTCATCGATTGCCTAAGAACCACTGACTGGTCCGATGTCTTAAATTGTCATGAGGTAAATTCTGCCACAAATGGTTTTGCGCAAAGGCTAAGTGAGATTATCCATTCGACTTTTCCTATTCGTAAACCTAACCGGAAAAATATCCCTATTTGCCCCTGGATGTCACATAGCCTCATTGTCTCCTCATATCGTAAAAACAAATTATATAAGTTAGCCTGTAAGACCAGTAGTGATATTGACCTATCTAATTATAAGTATTATAAAAACTTATACACTAAACTCATCCGTGAAGCGAAGAAAAATTATTATTATACAAAAATTCTCAATTGCAAAGGAAATCTGAAAAAGATATGGTCCACCATTAATGATATACTTTCAAAAAATAGAAAATCAAAGTCTATACCTATTCGCCTTAAAGACACAAATGGTAGATTAATTGACCCTTTACATGCACCTGATGCATTTAATAATTATTTTTTGAATGTTCCTCATACTGACTCCCGCTCCTCCTCACAGGCTGTATTCCATCGCTTCAATTTTAGATCCATGTTTTTCTGCCCAACTGATAGCAATGAGGTACTTCAAATCATCGGTTCTCTCCCTAATAGTTTTACTCCTGACTGTCTTGGATTAAGCAATCAGCTCCTGAAGACCATATCTCTTTTGTTTACGAGGCCATCGAGCATATTGCCAACCTATCTTTAACGCACGGAGTTTTCCCTGATTTACTAAAGTCAGCCATTGTCATTCCAGTTCTTAAAAATCCAACTGAGATAGGTAATTATCGTCCAATCTCAATTCTTCCTGATATATCCAAAGTGCTCGAGAGAATCATCTCCAGACGTCTATCTCCCTTTCTGTTTGACAGTCAGCACTTCGTTTCCTTGATTTCTCCTCACTAATATGGCTTTAGGACGAAATTTTCAATTTCTCATGCTCTAATTGACGCCACACAGTTCATACACACACAACTAGACCTTAAAAAAACTGTATTGGGCTTATTTTTGGATTTTTCTGAGGCCTTTGATACGGCCGATCATAGTGTTTTTATAAGTATATTAAACAGTTACGGTATTCATGGTGTTCCCCTCTCTTGGTTTGATTCTTATCTATCTGGAAGGGTACAGAGTGTGAGCCTGGGTGGAGTATCCTCTCAGCCCTTACCTGTTCGGAGGAGTGTCCCGCAAGGCTCCGTTCTAGGCCCTATTTTATTTCTCCTGTATATCAATGATCTTGTTATAGACCTGGGCCCTTCAGTGTATCCTGTATTATTTGCTGATGACAGCAACTTCTTCATCACTGGCACCAATTTACCATCGGCAATAACCTCTACCCAAGTCCTTCTGAACAGAGTCCAGGCGTGGTGCCTTACGAATAACATGACCATTAATAGCAAAAAAAGTCAAATAGTGTTATTCAGAACCCCCTACAACAAAGACGTTATTCAACCTGCTCTTGGTCTCAGGTACTCCTCCGACATCATCCCACAAGTGGAGGTTGCCAAGTTTCTTGGTGTATTTATTGACTCATGCTTGTCATTCTCTAATCATATTTCTTACATAACAGCAATAATTTTGAGACAAGTTGCTATGATCAACCGTGTGAATTATTTTCTTCCTCCTGACATCCTAGTTACCCTCTATTATTCCTTTATTTTTCCTTACCTTTCTTATTGCGGATCAGTTTGGGGAAATATAAAACGGTCCTTCATTAAAAAACTCAAATTTGCCCAAAACCGCGCCATTAAAGCAGTTTTTCGGCTTCCCCGTCTATATCCAACTCGTGATTTGTATTCAGATTTTGGCATAGCTCCATTTGATCAAATCATACAAAAACTAAATTTATCGCTTGCTTACTCTGCTTTCCAGAATAATCTTCCACCACAACTCCTAACCTATTATAATATTAATAATTCGGAAGCCCATTGTCTCTGTTCATCCAATAGAGCCTTTAAAATTCCTAAATGCGTTTCTAGTGCTGCCCAGCAATCTCCCATTTACAAATCTATTATTCAATGGAACAAAATTCCCTCCAGTGTTGAACTAGCCACAAGTTTCTGCAAGTTGTATAAAAATGTAACAAAACTTGATGGTATAATTTAATATTTCCATTTTTAACAAATTTGCTCTAATTAGCCCTGTTTTATTCTTCTATTTTTTTTTTCTCTTTCAGTGTTACTTTAAATTTTTTTTCTCTTGGTCCTTAACAAGTTATCTTCTAGGATCTTTATTGTTATTAATGTTTGTGTTATGTTTTTATTCGAATAAAATTGAATTGAATTGAATTGAATCTGGATAGCTTGCAGCTACCCCTGGAACCACCATATATAAGTTACTATGGGAGAGAGATCGTTCTTTACTGTATTATGTTGTTTAAATTAAGAACTTACTATTACTGATTAGGAATCATAAATATTTTTGCAGTTTACATAATAATTTTAGCGATTAAGCCAAAAAAGAAAATTTTGGTTCCAGGAGTTTCGGTTACTATTGAGACAAGTAGCTATTATTACTATTGATTTCATTACCATGAACTGTTTGATTGCTTCAAAATTCAAATATCTTTGAAAAGACTACAGTATGAAAATACATCAAAAATGCAATTTTTTGACAAAATTGATTCTACTTTAAAAAGTATTTTATTTTTAATTACAAAAGGCACTAGATGTTGCAATTGCCTTTAAAATGAGCTATTTTACAGCTCTCTATGATTTTCCAGTGCCCAGCTAGCTAAGCAGGAAAAAAAGCGGAAAGAAAAAAATATCCCGTTTGTGTAGAATAACGTGGTTAAAGTCAATTTTCTTTATTTTCAAGCCAATATATTTTCTTTTTTATTCAAGACAAAGTGAGGTAAGTTTCCTTTATAGAGGATTCTGACAAGGCGGTTCTAATGGTGTACTTTTTGTTTTGATCTGACTCTTTTTTTAGGAGTTGGGGGGTTTTATATTTCTTAACATTGGAGGTGATCGTCTCTTACTAGGTTGCTAGCTACCGCTGCAACCCGGATTCATGTATAAACACCTCTCTAAAAACTAGAAACACAAAAATCGAACAAGATTTGACTCACAAGATTGGTTTTGTAAGGAGCAATAGATCTTTAGGATTATTCTTAAATTGTTTCCGCAATGCCTAACGTAGATAACCGGTAACCTTTGTTTTATTCGCACAGTATTTACCCGATGTGCTTGTGATTGCACGATAGGTTGCAAAATAGCAGTCCTTAAATGGGCTTAAATTTGTAACAAAAATCTACGAATTGCAAGCAAAGCAGGGTGAGTAGAAACCGCTATGGGAAAGGAAAAATTGGCGAAAATCAACTAATTTTAGAGTCCATTTTCGGCAAAGGACGAATGGAAGTCGATTTATTCAACAGAGATATATTAAAGGAATCATTGCTTTATTCGATATTAATCCCTAACTACAGGTGGATTTGAATCCACAAACCTCAAATCACGAGGTACAATTTCATCCAATGTGCTGTAGTAAGGTATTCAACTATTTGATTTTTCCATAAAGTTATGTATATATGGATAAATAAATTTTGATTAACTTATTCTAATGGCAATCTTTGGCAATTTCAATTGAATCATTTTAAATTAGAGTATAGATAAGACTATTTTATCATTATATGATAATCAATATCAGTTTTCAGTTCTATATATACTCTAATAAAACTATGACGACATTCATTATTTATCTAGTAGGGTTTCAGACAAGGTGGTTCTAATGATGTACTTTTGTTTTGATCTGACTCTATTTTTAGGAGCTCTGGGTTTTTATATTTCTTAGCATTAGACTGATCATCTCTTACTAGGTTGCTAGCTACTGCTGCAACCCGGATTCACATATATAGTTATGAGAGGCAGTGTGGCCAAGTGGTCCAAGGCGCTGGTGTTAGCCACCAGTCTCTTCGGAGGCGTGGGTTCAAATCTTACCGCTGAGATACGATTATGATTTATGTACAAAAATCAAATATCTTTTGAAAACACTGCAGTATGAAAAGACATCGAAAATGCAGTTGTTAATGGAAAAATTTATTCTCTTTTATGAAAAATTTATTTTAGTAACAAAAGATTTTTAACCCAATTAATTTCCTTCGAAATGAGCCATCGGACAACTTTCTATGATGTTCCAGTGCCAAGCTATCTGTGGAAAAGAAAGAAGGAAAAAAAATATGCCGTTTAGTCAGAATGTTGTAGTAGCCGCCACTTTTCTTGATTTTCAAGCCAATATATTTCCCTTGCTGTTCAAGCCAAGGGCTAGCGCGCTGCCTATGATTACACAGGAAAAAGCCTACGGCTTTTTCTTCTTTGAAATAGTAAGAGACGAACCTCAAGCAATCAAGCAGCTAACTAAGTCCAATTTATGCAGTGGTATGTTATTCCAATGATCGTCTTTTAATGTAACAAGAACAAAAAATATCCCGTTTAGGCGGAATTTTGTAGTAGCTGCCACTTTTCTTGATTTTCAAGCCAATATAAATCCCTTACTGTTCAAGCCAAGGGACAGAAAGTTTACTATACAGGGGTTTCGGACAAGGCGGTTCTAATGGTGTACTTTTTGTTTTGATCTGACTCCTTTTTAGGAGTTATGGGTTTTTATATTTCTTAAAATTGGACATGATCGTCTTTTACTAGGTTGCTAGCTACCGACGCAACCCGGATATTCCCATTACATCTGTAAACTGTTCCACAGTTGCCGGTCCATACCTTGGTATGGATTATTGTTCGCCTCAGAAGTAGAACAATATACTTCTATGTACATTTCATCCCCAACATAGAATTGAGATTTTTTTTACTAAATTTAGGAAACCTGCCGATGTGACTGCATGAGGAATTTCTAGACAAATCAACAACCCTATAATTACTTGTTTATTATCAGTTGCTGTAGTGCATTGGCTAGTGAGCTCTCTTCCTAACAACGAAGATAGAAGTTCGATTCGCTCTACAGTAACAAGTGAATACTGATTATAAAACTATGGTTTACACAATAAGATATGGCAATACTCCAACAATATAAAACCACAAATTGACGTCCATCTCGAAATTGCCAATTGTTACTTTTTCTTTATTTTTCTGAAAGCATTTATTTCATATAGCTCTTTGGAATTTCAGCCCCGTATCAAGTTTCAAAAACCTAGCAAAAATTAAAACTAATTTTTAAATTTTCAGGTATTTTTCCAGTTTAAATTATAAAATAAAAACTATTGCTTAGATACCATAAATGTTTCTGCAGGTTGCTAGCTACCGCTGCAACCCGGATGATGTGTGTTGCATCATCATGCATATAATGACGTTCTTTAATATAAATTTATATTTCTTAACATTGGACGTGATCGTCTCTTACTAGGTTGCTAGCTACCGCTGCAATCCGGACTTGGTTTTCAGGCCAATATATTTTCTTTGTTATTCAAACCAAAGGGCTTTTGATCTGACTCCTTTTTTAGGAAATATGAGTTTTTATATTTCGTAACATTGGACGTGATCGTCTCTTACTAGGTTGCTAGCTACCACTGCAACCCGGATAAGTGGCGTATAAAATTTAGTATAGGCAAGAGGTCGTTCTTTATTATAATAACTAAGTCTAATGTTTGCCATGGTTTGTTCTTTAGTAGGTTTCAGCCATCTCTACAGCCATGATACTGATGAAAATTATATAATCCCTATTTACTTTTCAGTTAACATGGGCTAGATGTCGTTCTTTACTATAAATGTTTTTAACCCCGTTAATTTTCTTTAAAATGAGCCATTGAACACCTCTTAGGATGTTCCAGTGCCAAGCTATCTGTGGAAATACTAACCTATACTATAATTAAGTAGCGTATAAGATTTAGTATAGGCAAGAGGTCATTCTTTATTATAGTTTCCTTTAAAATGACCCATTAAAAATAAACTAAACCGTTAACCATTAATAATAACCTGGTTACAAACAGGAAAAATCCTATGGCTTTTTCTTCTTTGAAATAGTAAGAGACGAACCTCAATCAATCAAGTGGCAAACTAATTCCAATGTATGCAATGGTTTGATATTCCAATGCTCGTATTTTAATGTAAAAATTTTGCCAAAAGTTCGTTCTTGACTATAAAACTCTACTAACCTATACTATAGTTAAGTGGCCTATAGAATTTAGTATAGGCAAGAGGTCGTTCTTTATTATACATTTTTTGCAAAAAAACTGATTCTATTTTAATAATAATTTGTTTTAATTACAAAAGGTTTTTAACCCCGTTAATTTTCTTTAAAATGAGCCATTGAACAACTCTCTACGATGTTCCAGTGCCAGATATCTGTGGAATTACTAACCTATATTATAATTAAGTGGCGTATAAAATTTAGTATAGACAAGAGGTCGTTCTTTATTAAATTCCAGTTAACAAATAATTTTTTGTTAAAACCCCCAAAACATTACTGCATTTTAAATAATAATGGATAATTATATAAAATGAAACCGTATTGACAAACACCATTTATGATGAACTATATCGTTTCTTTATGTAAAACTCTATAATCTTCGAATATTTGAACCTTTTATAATTTATAATGATGTATAATATAAATACTGTAATCTTAACTATATTAACTATAGTGAAGTTGCGTATGCAAGTTAGTATAGGGAAGAGTTCGATCTTTATTGTAATTATGTATTCATGAATGAGACCATTTACAGTTTTGACGTTTCTTATATAGTAATTATGACGTCACTGCATCAAAAATACAGTTTTTATTGGAAAAATTTATTCTCTGTTAGAAATAATTTATTTTAGTTACTATAGACTTTTAACCCAATTAATTTCCTTTAAAATGAGCCATTGAACAACCCTCTACGATGTTCCAGTGCCATGCTATCTCTGGATACAAAAGAAAAAAAAGAGAAAGAAAAAAATATGCCGGTTGTGGAGAATACCGTAGTTAAAGTCAATTTTCTTGATTTTCAAGCAAATATTCCCTTGCTGTTCAAGCCAAGGGACAGAAAGTTTACTACACAGGGGCTTCGGACAAGGTGGTTCTAATGGTGTACTTTTTGTTTTGATCTGACTCCTTTTTTAGGAGCTATGGGTTTTTATATTTCTTAACATTGGACGTGATCGTCTCTTACTAGGTTGCTAGCTACCGCTGCAACCCGGATCTCTTACTAGGTTGCTAGCTACCACTGCAACCCGGACCACTGCAACCCGGACTATGGGCGAAAGTACGTACTTTACTGTAAATTAAACTTTTCAGTTAGTAAAGCCTGAATTTCATTCTTTATTATAAAATAAATTACAAACAGGAAGAAGCCCACGGCTTTTTCTTCTTTGGAATAGTAAGAGACGATCCTCAAATAATCAGGCAGCTAACTAGGTTTATAATTTGTTCTTTAACATAAAATTCATTAATCGGATATTTTAATATATCCTATATGGTCTAGAGGTTGGAATAGCTCTCACCCAGCAGGCTTGAGTTCAATTTCTGTATGGGAAATTTTTACTTATGATGATTTCTTAAGGAACATAATTAAAATTTCTTAATGTATTAAAAATAATTTGTTTTTATTACAGAGGGTTTTTAACCCCATTAATTTCCTTTAAAATGAGCCATTGAACAACTCTCTACGATTTTCCAGTGCCATGCTATCTGTTGAATTACTAACCTATACTATAATTAAGTGGCGTATAAAATTTAGTATAGGCAAGAGGTTGTTCTTTATTATAAAACTAGCAAAAAATTTTTTAAGCCTGATGAAGATTTAACTAATGTGTCAAAAGTAAGGTTGCAAGTCGACGATTTTGTTTTGGCCTTATTATAATTGGTAGGGTGAAATAATAATATGCATATGGCTCTTAAATCATACTTCTTTATGGTTCCAAATGGTCTAGTGGCTAGGATAGTTAACTTTCACTTAACAGGCTCGGGTTCGATTCCCGGTGTGGGAAAATTTTTAACTCTATAATCTTCGAACATTTGAACCTTTTATAATCTATGAGGATGTATAATATAAATACTCTAATCTTAACTATAGTGAAGTTGCGTATGCAAGTTAGTATAGGGAAGAGTTCGATCTTTATTATATCTTACCGCTGGTATACGATTATGTTTGAAAGACTGCAGTGTGAAAAGACATCAAAATGCAGTTTTTGGTGGAAAAATTTATTCTCTTTTAGAAATAATTTATTTTAGTTACTATAGATTTTTAACCCAATTAATTTCCTTTAAAATGAGCTATTGAACAACCCTCTACGATGTTCCAGTGCCAAGCTATCTCTGGATACAAAAGAAAAAAAAAAGAAAAAAGAAAAAAATATCTCGTTCAGGCAGAATGTTGTAGTAGCTGCCACTTTTCTTGATTTTCAAGCCAATATATTTCCCTTGCTGTTCAAGCCAAGGGACAGAAATTTTACTATGCAGGGGTTTCGGACAAGGCGGTTCTAATGGTGTACTTTTTGTTTTGATCTGACTCCTTTGTTAGGAACTATGGGTTTTTATATTTCTTAACATTGGACGTGATCGTCTCTTACTAGGTTGCTAGCTACCGCTGCAACCCGGATTACTATTGAGACGAGTCGCTCTTACTATACAATTTTTAGGAACTATGGATATTTCTTAACATTGGACGTGATCGTCTCTTACCAGGTTGCTAGCTACCGCTGCAACCCGGATATCATTACAAACAGGAGAAAGCCTACGGCTTTTTCTTCTTTGAAATAGTAAGTGACGAAACTCAAGTAACTACCCCTGGAACCACCATGTATCAGTTACTATGGATGAGAGATCGTTCTTTACTGTAAAAAAATAAAATAAAAATTATTGTTTTCAATTTTTACGCCACGTCGCTCATTAATTCATATATGGTTATTAGTACACAAGAGGTTTTAGATATTACGTCATGTTACTTATTACGTAATATATGGTTATTAGTAGATAATCGGTAAAATATTCGTTCTTTATTATAAAAATTTCAAAAACGCATAAAAAAGTTGTTCATATTCATTTTTGTATATTTTTTTATATTCAATTTTGTTTTATTCATTTTATAATTTTTGTCATAAATCTGAAAAACATTTTGGGGGAGGGGGGTTCAAACCCACTAAACCCTTTGGATACGTCCTTGAATGTTATACTATCTTATCTAAATATAAGTGTGTGTTTCATCATCCTTTATATAATGATTCCTTTTAATACTTCAGTTACCATGGGCTACAGTTTGTTCTTTAATGTATTTCCTTTAAAATGAGCTATTATACAGCTCTCTATGATTTTCCGGTGCCCAGCTAGCTGACGAGAAAGAAAAAACGCGGAAAGAAAAAAATATCCCGTTTGTGGAGAATAACGTGGTTAAAGTCAATTTTCTTGATTTTCAAGCCAATATATTTTCTTTGTTATTCAAGCCAAAGGGTGGTAAGTTTCTATTATAGGGGTTTCGGACAAGGCGGTTCTAATGGTGTACTTTTTGTTTTGATCTGAATCTTTTTTTAGGAACTATGGGTTTTTATATTTCTAAACATTGGACGTGATCGTCTCTTACTAGGTTGCTAGCTACCGCTGCAACCCGGAAAGCTTGCTTCGATCTAACCATTATCTAATCAAGAATGAGAGAATTTACATCTTTGTCGTTCTTAAGTAGTAAGTCTCTTACTAGGTTGCTAGCTACCGCTGCAACCCGGATTATGTATTCATGAATGAGACCATTTACAGTTTTGACGTTTCTTATATAGTAATTATGACGTCACTGCATCAAAAATACAGTTTTTATTGGAAAAATTTATTCTCTTTTAGAAATAACTTATTTTAGTTACTATAGATTTTTAACCCAATTAATTTCCTTTAAAATGAGCTATTGAACAACCCTCTACGATGTTCCAGTGCCAAGCTATCTCTGGATACAAAAGAAAAAAAAAGAAAAAAAAAAGAAAAAATATCCCGTTTGGGGAGAATAACGTGGTTAAAGTCAATTTTCTTGATTTTCAAGCCAATATATTTCCCTTGCTGTTCAAGCCAAGGGACAGAAAGTTTCCTATACAGGGGTTTCGGACAAGGCGGTTCTAATGGTGTACTTTTTGTTTTGATCTGACTCCTTTTTTAGGAGCTATGGGTTTTTATATTTCTTAACATTGGACGTGATCGTCTCTTACTAGGTTGCTAGCTACCGCTGCAACCCGGATTATTCAAAATATAATTTGCTAATGCTATAAATATGTTCCTGGGTAATCATATTTGGCACTATACGTAATATTCAAATAATTATGTGAGAAAGCTTGGCCGAGCGATCTAAGGCGCTGATGTCAGTCACCAGTCTTTTTGGAGGCGCATGTTCAAATCCCACCGCTACCATTATTTTATACTAAAACAAACAAATTAATTGTTTGTCTTATCTTAGTTACTATGGGCTGAAGTTCGTTCTTTACTATAATTTTTCATTATAGCTTTTGTCACCCCAGTATCTACCCATTATTCTGGTAGCAACTTTTTTCTTATGTTTGTTTCGGTAATCTATATCGTTATCATACCGTTCCTTGCTCTTTTGTTTCGCTGTCTCAATTTTCCCTTCTCGATACCCCTGATCCGTAAGATACCTCTGTTTTGCTCTGTCATATTTCATTTTCTTAAATCCTGGATCACAAGACATCTTAGTAGCAATCCTTACGCGTGCTCGAGCTTTATTGCGTTTGGTGGCATTTTTATCTCTTTTAAATAAACTTTTCTTATATTTCAGGATGTTAGCTTTATTTTTTGTGTAGTAAAGTTTTCTATTAGTAGAAATTTGGATTGTTCTATTTTGATATTGTTTTTGGTTATTCTTTCTTTTTTTCCACTCGCGTGAGACCATATTTTTTCAAGATTTAAAATTATTAAGCACACAAAATCCCGTGTCGAGTATCTAAAACCTAGCATAAAACAAAACTAATTTTAAAATTTTCAGGTATTTATCTTGTTTGAATTACAAAATTAGTATTATTGGTTAGACACCATAAATATTTTTGCAGTTTAAATAATAAGTTTAGTGATTCTGGACTGAAAACTAAAATAATTGCAATTATGAGACAATAATATGGAGATATGTACTTTACGGGTTACAGGATACAATAATAAATTTGAACTGAGATGAAAAAAAATTTCTTCCAGGAGACAAAAAGCAAAACTAATTTTAGAATTTTCATGTATTTTTGTTGTTTAAATTAAAAAATTACTATTACTGATTAGGCATCATAAATATTTTTGCAGTTTACATAATAATTTTAGCGATTAAGCCAAAAAAGAAAATTTTGGTTCCAGGAGTTTCGGTTACTATTGAGACAAGTAGCTATTATTACTATAGAGTTCATTACATGGACTGTTTTATTGCTTCAAAATTCAAATATCTTTGAAAAGACTGCAGTATGAAAATACATCAAAAATGCAATTTTTTTGACAAAATTGATTCTACTTTAAAAAGTATTTTATTTTTAAATACAAAAGTGACTAGATGTTGCAATTTCCTTTAAAATGAGCTATTATACAGCTCTCTATGATTTTCCAGTGCCCAGCTAGCTGAGCAGAAAGAAAAAGCGGAAAGAAAAAATATCCCGTTTGTGGAGAATAACGTGGTAAAAGTCAATTTTCTTGATTTTCAAGCCAATATATTTTCTTTGTTATTCAAGCCAAAGGGAGGTAAGTTTCCTTTATAGAGGATTCGGACAAGGCGGTTCTAATGGTGTACTTTTTGTTTTGATCTGACTCTTTTTTTAGGAGTTGGGGGGTTTTATATTTCTTGACATTGGAGGTGATCGTCTCTTACTAGGTTGCTAGCTACCGCTGCAACCCGGATTAATTTTTCGACCCTACCCGGGGTCGATTTTTTTATTTTGTAATTAAGCTATCAAAAAAACCATGATACCGGCAATACTTACAAAATTCCAATTTACAGTATCGATCCCTTACGTATGATCTCCTAATCATCGTCTTTTATTATAACTTCAGTTACTATGGAATAAAGTTCGGTCTTTAATGTAATTTCGGACAAGGCGATTCTAATGGTGTACTTTTTGTTTTGATCTGACTCTTTTTTTTAGGAGTTATGGGTTTTTATATTTCTTAACATTGGACGTGATCGTCTCTTACTAGGTTGCTAGCTACCGCTGCAACCCGGATTCAAGTCTCCGATTGTACAGTCGTATATCAGTTACTATGGGCGAGAGTTCGTTCTTTACTGTAAACTCTAAACCTTTTTTAATTTACAATGAACCACATCAATCCTTTATATATATACTGTAATCTCAACTATAGTGAAGTTGCCTATACCAGTTAGTATAGGGAAGAGTTCGTTCTTTATTATAAAAACTTTTCATAACCACGAACTGTTTGAAAATACGAACTTTTTTAATTTAATTACTCTAACTGTTGTCGGTCTGATCTGATCTGTTCTCGGTCTGATCTGATCTTTTATTTGTTTAATGTGAAGCTACAAACAGGAAAAATCCTAAGGCTTTGTCTTAATTGGAATAGTAAGAGACGACTTGGCTACAACCTACGATCTTGACACCATTGATCAATCTTTAACATGAAACCCCAAAAAATAAAAAAATAATACATTGTGCAAACATTCTTCTTTACTTAGGCAGCGCTGTTAAGTTGCCTATGATTCTAATTTGAATTAAAAAATTAAAATTATTGCTCAGACACCATAAATATTTTTGCAGTTTGTAGTTAAATATAATTATTTTATTTAAAATTTTCAGGAATTATTCTGGTTTCAGTTAATAAATAAATTTTTTGTTAAAGCCCCCCATAAATTACTGTATTTTACATAATAATGGATAATTATATAAGAAAAAACGTATTGACAAACACCATATATGATGAACTATATCGGTCCTTTATGTAATAATAAAAATAATTTGTTTTAATTACAAGAAGTTTTTAACCCCATTAATTTTCTTTAAAATGAGCCATTGAACAACTCTCTACGATGTTCCAGTACCAAGCTATCTATTGAATTACTAACCTATACTATAATTAAGTAGCGTATAAAATCTAGTATAGGCAAGAGGTCGTTCTTTATTATAATGATTTTCCAAAACATATTTAAAACTTTTAGTTACTATATGCTTCGGTTTGTCTTTCACTTGATTGCAGCTATAGCTACAACTATCATTTAGAGCTCGTTCTTTACTATATAAAAATACTAAACTTTTCAGTTAGTAAAGCCTGAAGTTCATTCTTTATTATAAAATAAATTACAAACAGGAAAAAGCCTACGGCTTTTTCTTCTTTGGAATAGTAAGAGACGATCCTCAAATAATCAGGCAGCTAACTAGGTTTATAATTTGTTCTTTAATATAAACTGCATTAATTGGATATTTTAATATATCCTATATGGTCTAGAGGTTGGGATAGCTCTCACCCAGCAGGCTTGAGTTCAATTTCCGTATGGGAAATTTTTACTTATGATGATTTCTTAAGGAACATAATTAAAATTTCTTAATGTAATAAAAATAATTTGTTTTAATTAAAAAAGGTTTTTAACCCCATTAATTTCCTTTAAAATGAGCCATTGAACAACTCTCTACGATGTTCCAGTGCCATGCTATCTGTTGAATTACTAAACTATACTATAATTAAGTGGCGTATAAAATTTAGTATAGGCTAGAGGTCGTTCTTTATTATAAAAACTATGACGACATTCAATATTTATCTAGTAGGGTTTCAGACAAGGTAATTCTAATGATGTACTTTTGTTTTGATCTGACTCTATTTTTAGGAGTTTTGTTATATTTCTTAGCATTGGACTGATCGTCTCTTACTAGATTGCTAGCTACTGCTGCAACCCGGATTCACATATATATTATTTATGAGAGGCAACCTGGCCGAGTGGTCCAAGGCACTGGTGTTAGCCACCAGTCTCTTTGGAGGCGTGGGTTCAAATTTTACCGCTGGTAAACGATTATGTTTGAAAGACTGCAGTGTGAAAAGACATCGAAAATGCAGTTTTTGGTGGAAAAATTTATTCTCTTTTAGAAATAATTTATTTTAGTTACAAAAGGTTTTTAACCCAATTAATTTCCTTTAAAATGAGCTATTGAACAACCCTCTACAATGTTCCAGTGCCAAGCTATCTCTTGAAACAAAGAAAAAAAAAAAGAACAAAATATCCCGTTTAAGCAGAATGTTGTTGTAGCTGCCACTTTTCTCGATTTTCCAGCCAATATATTTCCCTTTCTGTTCAAGCCAATGGACATAAAGTTTCCTATACAGGGGTTTCGGACAAGGCGGTTCTAATGGGGTACTTTTTGTTTGATCTGACTCCTTTTTTAGGAACTATGGGTTTTTATATTTCTTAACATTGGACGTGATCGTCTCTTACTAGGTTGCTAGCTACCGCTGCAACCCGGATACTTTTTTTTTTGATCTGACTCCTCTGTTAGGAACTATGGGTTTTATATTTCTTAAAATTGGTACTAGGTTGCTAGCTACCGCTGCAACCCAGACTAGGTTGCTAGCTACTGCTGCAACCCGGATAATTGACAAACACTATTTATGATGAGCTATATTCGTCCTTGATGTAACTACACCTGGAACAACCATATATCAGTTAGTATGGGAGAGAGATCGTTCTTTACTGTATTTTTGTTTTGATCATTTTGAACATTGGACGTGATCGTCTCTTACTAGGTTGCTAGCTACCACTGCAACCCGGATAAGTGGCGTATAAAATTTAGTATAGGCAAGAGGTCGTTCTTTATTATAATACTTTTTTTTTTGATCTGACTCCTCTGTTAGGAACTATGGGTTTTATATTTCTTAAAATTGGTACTAGGTTGCTAGCTACCGCTGCAACCCAGACTAGGTTGCTAGCTACTGCTGCAACCCGGATAATTGACAAACACTATTTATGATGAGCTATATTCGTCCTTGATGTAACTACACCTGGAACCACCATATATCAGTTAGTATGGGAGAGAGATCGTTCTTTACTGTATTTTTGTTTTGATCTGACTCCTTTGTTAGGAACTATGGGTTTTTATATTTCTTAACATTGGACGTGATCGTCTCTTACTAGGTTGCTAGCTACCGCTGCAACCCGGATAAGAGATAACCTAGCTACAACCTATGATTATGACATCATTGATCAATATTTAACTTGAAATTATAATCTTATTTTAGTTACTATGGGCTGGAAGTTTGTTCTTTACTGTAATACGATTATGGCATCACTGATCAATCTTTAACATAAAATATAATCTTATTTTAGTTAATATTTGCAGGAAGTTTGTTCTTTACTGTAATCAAAAATGTAGTTTTTAGTGGAAAAATTTATTCTGTTTTAAAAATAATTTGTTTAAGTTACAAAAGGTCTTTAACCCCATTAATTTCCTTTAAAATGAGCCATTGAACAACTCTCAACTATGTTCCAGTGCCACGTTATCTGTGGAAAAGAAAAAAAAAGGAAAAAAAAGATGCCGTTTAGGCAGAATGCTGTAGTAGCTGCCACTTTTCTTGATTTTCAAGGCAATATATTTCCCTTGATGTTCAAGCCAAGGGACAGAAAGTTTCCTATAAAGGTATTTCGGACAAGGCGGTTCTAATGGTGTACTTTTTGTTTTGATCTGACTCTTTTTTTAGGAGTTATGAGCTTTTATATTTCTTAACATTGGACATGATCGTCTCTTACTTGGTTACTAGCTACCACTGCAACCCGGATTAGATTTATAAATTAGATTACAGCTAAAGCTGCAATAATGATACTATAATCACTCCACATATTAACTTTAAATAAAACTTTAACAGCCTATAATATAGTTCAGTTGCCTATGCAAGCTAGTATAGGCAAGAGTTCGTTCTTTATTGTAATTCTTTAATGTAACGCTGCAACCTGGACTAGGTTGCTAGCTACCACTGCAACCCGAATTAAAAACAGGAAAAAGCCTACGGCTTTTTCTTCTGTGAAATAGTAAGAGACGAACCTCAAACAATCAAGTAGCTAACTAAGTCCAATGTATGCAATGGTTTGTTATAGTAATGATCTTCTTTTAATGTAATTTCGTAAGAAAAATGATTCTATTTAAAAATAACTTGTTTTATAACTACAAAAAGTTTTTAACTCCATTAATTTGCTTTAAAATGAGCCATTAAACAACTCTCTACGATGTTCCAGTGCCAAGCTATCTGTGGAATTACTAACCTATACTATAATTATTTGAAAAAAACTACGTTTTCTAAAGAGTTAAAGAGGCTGAGTTACAAGGTCGAACCTTAAAACGTACAGGGATTAGGAGGCACAGTTGGGGGGCTACCACCCCCCAAACCCCCGCTTTCGCAGCCTTTAAATATAAAAAAAATTTCTTTAAACTGAAAGTAAGGAGCGACATTAAAACTTAAAACGAACAGAAATTATTCCGTATATGAAAGAGGCTGTGCCCTCCTCAACGCCTCGCTCTTTACGCTAAAGTTTGACTTTCTCACAACTCTTTTTTTAAACAATAAAAACTTTAGCGTAAAGAGCGAGGCGTTGAGGAGGGCACAGCCTCTTTCATATACGGAATAATTTCTGTTCGTTTTAAGTTTTAATGTCGCTCCTTACTTTCAGTTTAAAGAAATTTTTTTTATATTTAAAGGCTGCGAAAGCGGGGGTTTGGGGGTGGTAGCCCCCAACTGTGCCTCCTAATCCCTGTACGTTTTAAGGTTCGACCTTGTAACTCAGCCTCTTTAACTCTTTAGAAAACGTAGTTTTTTTCAAATAATTTCTGCACGTTTTTGTACAGTTTATTACTTATTATTGCTTGACTAACTGTTAGCTGATCGTGTCAGGAGTTAAAGTTGGGGGGCTGCCGCCCCCAAACCCCCCGCTCTTGAACATTCTTGTGTTAAGGCTTTTAATTCCTGAATACTCAAATCACGTCGTACAGGGTGCCTCCTAATCCCTGTACGTTTTAAGGTTCGAACTTGTGACTCAGCCTCTTTAACAGCCCCCAACTGTGCCTCCTAATCCCTGTACGTTTTAAGGGTCGACCTTGTAACTCAGCCTCTTTAACTCTTTAGAAAACGTAATTTTTTTCAAATAATTTAAAAAAGAAACTGAGTTTCTTTTCAAAGTATATTAAAAAGTTGCTCTGATGGTGAATCGAACCCGAGTTTTCCGAATTAAAGTCTGAAGTCTCAGCCGCTGGACTATACAAACACAATAGTAATTGTTGTTTAGCAAATAGAAGGTATTTTCGACGCAAGCAAATTCCCAAAAATCTTGATATGTGGTTTTTGGAAAACAGGGAAGGAGTGATCAGATTGAGCTGAAATTTCGACGATAAGCTCCCAGGCCCCAGGAAAGCTTATCCTCTAAATTTCAGCCCGATCAGACAACGTTAAAGGGGGGTTGTGGAGGGAAAAATTAACATGGGCTAATATAGGAAAACGAGGTTTTTCGTAAATGTAAATTCGGGGGATAATTTTTTCGGTCTGAAAATATCAAAAGGCCCTAACAGGTCGAATTCTGCTTCGAATGAGTCCTCATTCAACCGGATCCGTGGCCAACTGTGGCCTGTAGGCGTGGCTAAGAAAAAAAAAAAGAGATGAATTTTAAGTGGCTATATTTGGTTTTTTGAAAAAAGGGAAGGAGTGATCGGATTGAGCTGAAATTTCGAGGATAAGCTCCAGGGCCCTAGGAAAGCTTAACCTCTAAATTTCAGCCCAATCGGACAACGTTAACGGGGGGCTGTGGTGGGAGGGTCCAAACTTCCGGCCCAGTTTACCCCATGAAGATAAAGTCGGAGGAGGATGAAATTTTGCAAGTTTCTTAGTTTGAGCTTGGGCTACAAAATGCAATTACCGCCGTCTCTCTGCGACCTCTAGGACCTGAAATCGCTTAACATTGTGGTGGGTCGCCTCTTTATAGAGGCACAAGTGTGCCTCCTTGATTAAGTGGCGTATAAAATTTAGTATAGGCAAGAGGTCGTTCTTTATTATAACTTGATTGGAAAAGTAAGAGACGACCTGGCTACAACCTACGATTATGACATCATTGATCAATATTTAATATCAATTATAATCTTATTTTAGTTATTATGGGCTGGAAGTTTTTTCTTTACAGTAATCCTACGAACTATTTGAAATTTCTATAAGGTTCGTTAACACGAACCAGTTGAAAATACTTATGGTTAGCTTTCGGTCTTTATGTTACATCATTGGTCAATTTTAAAAATTAATTAAAATCCTATTTTAGTTTCTATCGGCAGGAAGTTTGTTCTTAACTGTAATATAGGATTGATCCTATATGTGATACAGATGCAATCCGAATTAAAATGAGCCACTGAACAGCTCTCTCCAATATTCTAGTACAAAGTTATCTGTGGAAAAGAAAAAAAGATACCGTCTGGGTAGAATGCTGTAGTAGCTGTCACTTTCCTTGACTTTCAAGCTAATATATTTCCCTCGCTGTTAATGTCAAATGACAGAAAGTTTCCTGTATAGAGTTTTTGGAAAGGCAGTTCGAATGGTATACTTTTTGTTTTGATCTGACTTTTTTTTAGGAGTTATGGAATGTTTCAGTTAACATGGGTTAGGTTCGTTTTTTATTGTAACTAAAGGAAAATCCATCATTTATATAATGATTATCACTATATAGAATTATCTATATAGTTCATCTGTATAGATGATTCATCATCTATATAGTGTAATATCAGGACTTGACAAACTGCCGCTGCAATACTGATCTCTTACTCAGTTGCTAGCTACCATTGCAACCCGTAAATTCCTTTTAACGCTATTGACCACAAATTTTTTTTAGTGTAATTTTAGAAATAATTTATTTTAGTTACAAATTTTTTTTAACATATCAATTTTCTTTAAAATGAGCGATTGAACAACCCTCTACGATGTTCCAGTGCCAAGCTATCTGTGGAAAAGAATTAAGAAAAAATTATGCCATTTAGGCAGAATGTTGTAGTAGCCGCCACTTTTCTTGATTTTCAAGCAAATATATTTCCCTTGCTGTTTCAGACAAGCAAGTTCGAATGGTGTGCTTTTTGTTTTGATCTGACTTTTTTATTAGGAGTTATGGGTTTTATATTTCTTAACATTGGAATTGATCGTCTTTTACTAGGTTACTAGCTATCGCTGCAACCCGGATTACTGTAATCTTTTAGCATAAAACCCAGACTAGTGTATTACAAGCAAAAAATTGAAATAGTCAGAGATGACCTGGCTGCAACCTAAAATTATGACATCATTTGTCAATTTTAAAAATTAATCAGAATCTTATTTTATTTCAATCGGCTAGAAGTTTGTTCTTAACTGTAAATTACATCAAAACCTTTCTTATTTGAAAGGGATCTTAGACTCTTCAATTGGTATTTTGTCTTTATCTGCTCACAACTGTCACAATGCATTGTGGGGTATACATCCCTAATGTTAGCTACCTTATCAAGGCTCTCACCAAATAATTTTATTATTGTATTTTCATCCACAGAAACTCTAATATTGCTATCACCGTAAATGAAGTCTTCACTATTATTACGACAGAGTCTACTTGACACTTCTTCTATGTAATGACTTAGTTCCTTGTACGAGCCCTCGACTTTTAGTAGATTAATATGTTGTATAATCTTACATTTTGATACTGCCTTATATACGCTATTAATGAAACAGTTCAAGACAGGAAAATGTGGAACTAGTGCCCTTAGAGAACGCAAATAGCTCTGACATCCCTCATTTGGGCTACAGTATAACGAATGCCCATGCTTTCTTGTGTCCCTGTAATTGATTTCACAATAATCCAAGCCGCCAAGGTAGAAATTAACCACTTTGTCAGTTGAAAATTTTAATGCTATATTATTTTCAAGGATATCAAAAAGAATTTGACATAATTCAATATCCGTCGGATAGAGCTTGCAGATATCAGGGTGACATTGCCAAGTAACCTGCTGCCCAATTTTTGGTTTTGAATGTTTACTCAGATTGTTATAGGTGACTTCAGCCATCATAATTTCCTTGTCAGATCTAGATTCAGAGCATTCTTCAATAGTTGTCTCGTACTTTTCAGGACAGTTTGTTCTACTACACAGAGAATTTTTTGCCAAATATTCAGTAGAACTAAAAGAACTGTTTAAAACACAGTTAGAAATGCTTTTTTCTTGAGTCGGTGTTCCAGGAATTTGTTCTAAATCATTAGTCTTACAAACACATTTACTAATAACCCTAACAGGCTCGTTTTCGCCATAATTGAAAAACATTGCTTTTCCTTCGCTGTTGATAGGTATGCTTGTATATATGTTTTTATTGCTGCTACATAAACTGCAATTGCTCCTTCCAAAATTAATATACGAATTTTCAAAGAAGTACGCCTCCGTATATTCACTGTGTTGTCGAACATTTTCCATTGCATCTGTAAACTGTTCCGCAGTTGCCAATCCATACCTTGGAAGCTTTTCATTAAACTGACAACATTTCTTTTGGATATTACTATGAAGCTTTGCCAAGGAATTTCTAGCCGACTTTTCAACAGCATCCGCTCTTTCAAAGAGAATTTTAATCTGTAATTTTGAATACTTTTCGTGATCCTGGTAAAACATGCGTAAAATGTTTCTCAATTTACGAAGATCAGCCTGCATTTTTGCCATCTTCTTATATTTCTGAATGTAATTTTTCCCTTTGTCCTTATGCGTTCTTCGGTACAACCC
This sequence comes from Artemia sp. Qi Xiang Cuo, assembly GCF_049724085.1. Lineage (NCBI taxonomy): Eukaryota > Metazoa > Arthropoda > Branchiopoda > Anostraca > Artemiidae > Artemia > Artemia sp. Qi Xiang Cuo. The sequence continues at coordinate 7,557,451 of NC_142806.1, forward strand.
CGCAGAGAATTTAATTTTTTCATTATAGCTTTTGTCACCCCAGTATCTACCCATTATTCTGGTAGCAACTTTTTTCTTATGTTTGTTTCGGTAATCTTCATCATTATCATACCGTTCCCTGCTCTTTTGTCTAGCCTGCTCAATTGTTGCTTCTCTATAAAGTTTATCATTGTGATAACGCTCCTTGATCTTTTGTTTAGCCTGCTCAATTCTTGCTTCTCTGTAATGTTCATCATTACCATACCGTTCCTTGATCTTTTGTTTGGCTGTCTGAATTTTTGCATGTCTATAATCTTCATCATTGTGATAACACATCTTGCTGTTTTGTTTGATTACTTCTCGATACGCCTGGTCGGTTGAATACCTTTGTTTTGCTCTCTCAATTATTACTTCTCGATACACCTGGTTGGTTGAATACCTTTGCTTTTTTCTTTTCAAGTTACTATCTCTGTTGTTTGTGTAGTACTCTTTCTTCAACTTGCGTATAGCCTGCTTTGATCTAACCATTATTCTAAACAAGAATGAGAGAATTTTTAGTTTTTTCTTTCCTTATATACTAATTATGACGTCACTCTATTCACGTCATAGCTCTAATATAAAACTATGATGACGTTCATTATTTATCTAGTAGGGTTTCAGACAAGGTATTTCTAATGATGTACTTTTGTTTTGATCTGACTCTATTTTTAGGAGTTTTGGGTTTTTATATTTCTTAGCATTGGACTGATCGTCTATTACTAGGTTGCTAGCTACTGCTGCAACCCAAATTCACATATATATTTATTTATGAGAGGCAGCCTGGCTGAGTGGTCCAAGGCACTGGTGTTAGCCACCAGTCTCTTCAGAGGCGTGGGTTCAATTCTTACCGCTGGTATACGATTATGTTTGAAAGACTGCAGTGTGAAAAGACATCAAAATGCAGTTTTTGGTGGAAAAATCCCGTTTAGTATACTGGAAACAAAGAAAAGAGAAAAAAATACCCCGTTTAGGCAGAATGTTGTAGTAGCTGCCACTTTTCTTGATTTTTTAGTACTGATTTTTTAACTTGTGTGTAGCTTGCTTTGATCTAACCATTATGTATTCATGAATGAGACCATTTACAGTTTTGACGTTTCTTATATAGTAATTATGACGTCACTGCATAAAAAATACAGTTTTTATTGGAAAAATGTATTCTCTTTTAGAAATAATTTATTTTAGTTACTATAGATTTTTAACCCAATTAATTTCCTTTAAAATGAGCTATTGAACAACCCTCTACGATGTTCCAGTGCCAAGCTATCTCTGGATACAAAAAAGAAAAAAAAAGAAAAAAATATCTCGTTTGGGGAGAATAACGTGGTTAAAGTCAATTTTCTCGATTTTCAAGCCAATATATTTCCCTTGCTGTTCAAGCCAAGGGACAGAAAGTTTCCTATACAGGGGTTTCGGACAAGGCGGTTCTAATGGTGTACTTTTTGTTTTGATCTGACTCCTGCTTTAGGAGCTATGGGTTTTTATATTTCTTAACATTGGACGTGATCGTCTCTTACTAGGTTGCTAGCTACCGCTGCAACCCGGATTGCTAGCTACCGCTGCAACCCGGAAAAGACCCTGAAGATATTTTCAATTAGTAACATTTTCGTTTTTTTTCTTGTTTTTTCTTAGTTGTTTAGTTGTAGCGCTTTACTTAGTTGTACCAGCAGCTGTTGGCTCTACTTTATAGTACTGTTACTATAGGCTATAGCTCGTTCCTTAATATAACTAGAACGGTCAGCCATTAACTGAATGGTTGGGTGTTCAAGTTCACCTGGGGTTGATTTCTTTTAGTTTGTAATTTAGCTGTCAATGAAATTGAGATACCAGTGATACTTACAAAGTTCCCATTTATAGTATTGATCTTTTATGTACTAAAATAATGAAGATAATATGAATGAACCACAGGGTTCAGTTTCTTTGGACCTGAGTTCGTTTTTTAACTATAAATACAAACAGGAAAAAGCCTGCGTCTTTTTTTTATTTTAAATAGTAAGGGACAAAACTCAAACAATCAAGTAGCTAACTAGCTACGAGGAGTTTTGGGTTTTTATATTTCTTAGCATGGGACTGATCGTCTCTTACTAGGTTGCTAGCTACTGCTGCAACCCAAATTATGAGAGGCAGCCTGGCCGAGTGGTCCAAGACACTGGTGTTAGCCACCAGTCTCTTCGGAGGCGTGGGTTCAAATCTTACCGCTAGTATACGATTATGTTTGAGAGACTGCAGTGTGAAAAGACATCAAAAATGCAGTTTTTGGTGGAAAAATTTATTCTCTTTTAGAAATAATTTATTTTAGTTACTATAGATTTTTAACCCAATTAATTTCCTTTAAAATGAGCTATTGAACAACCCTCTACGATGTTCCAGTGCCGAGCTATCTGTGGAAAAGAAAAAAAAGAAAAAAAAAGAAAAAAATATCCCGCTTAGGCAGAAAGTTGTAGTAGCTGCCACTTTTCTTGATTTTCAAGCCAATATATTTCCCTTGCTGTTCAAGCCAAGGGACAGAAAGTTTCCTATACAGGGGTTCGGACAAGGCGGTTCTAATGGTGTACTTTTTGTTTTGATCTGACTCCTCTGTTAGGAACTATGGGTTTTTATATTTCTTAAAATTGGACGTGATCGTCTCTTACTAGGTTGCTAGCTACCGCTGCAACCCGGATTTTCCAGAGCATTTCTAGCCGACTTTTTAACAGCATCCGCTCCTTCAAAGAGAATTTTAATCTGTAATTTTGAATACTTTTCGTGATCCTGGTTAAACATACGTAAAATGTTTCTCAATTTAAGGATAAATAATGCTCATTTATCCGCTGCAACACGGATAAATGATTACAAACAGGAAAAAGCCTAAGGATTTTTCTTCTTTGAAATAGAAAGAGACGAACTTCAAAAAATCAAGAAGATAACTAAATCAAATGTGTACAATGATTTGTTATTCCAATGATCGTCTTTTAATGTAATTTTAATGTAAAAATGTAAAAATTCGATGATCGAGCAATGTAAAAATTATCATGAGCGCTCATGATAAGCTAACCTAATCTAACCTAACTTAAACGTGGAGAAACCTAACTTCTAACCTAACCTGACCGAGCCTAACCTATGGTTTTGGTATTTTTATGCAATATTGTGTAATTTTGTGGTTATGCTAGTTTAGACTAAACTTCAACTTTAGGGGGGGATTTCAAGAGCGAGGGTTGAGGCGATGGGCAGCCTCAATCCTAAAGACTTTTCTTCCTGGTCTTGCATATCATAGTTAAAAACCATAGTTTTCACGCCCCCTCCTGTGAATTGGTTACTATACACTTTAATGTCCAATCATATGAGCCCCCTTTCAAAGTTTCTGTGACGATTCCTTCTATACGAAGTGCCCTGGCTATGAAGAAAAACCAAAAACAACATATTGTGCCCACATCGTTCTTTACTTAGGTAGCACTGGCGCTTCGGCATGCAGGTTTTCCAACGAAAATATTTAAATATGAAGAAAATACGTTCCTAGAAATTTTGTGTTTGGGGGGGGGGGGATTTTAAAATCCTCTGGAAAATTTCAGTTTGGGGGCAGGGGTTGTTGGGATTTCAAGAGCGAGGGTTGAGGCGGAAGTGGAGGGGGAAACTCCTAAAGACTTTTCCTTCTAGTCACTATAGTTTTCATGTCCCCACCTGTGAATTGGGCATTAACCACTTTAATTTCCAAAACTACTACTACTACTACTAACAACTCATCGCAGCACCAAGCCGCCTGAGGCCAGCGCAGCTACGCACGCTCCTCCTCCACCCCAATATATTCAAAGCCTCCCTTTTTACACCCGCCCACGAAGTTCCCATTTCCGAAGTTCCCATTTCTTTATGACGTCCTCCCAACCCAGACGGGGACGACCTGCCTTCCGTTTAGCCCCAGATGGCTGGCCGAAAAGAACAATCTTCGGCAATCTGTCATCCTTCATCCGCACAACATGCCCCAACCACCTCAACCTTTCTTTCATTATAGCCCTAGAGAGCGGTATTGAGCCACATTTTTCGTATAGCCTATTGTTTGAAATACGGTCAGTCAGCCGGGTACCCAGAACAATCCTTAAGCAATTTCGCTGGAAAACATCTAGCAAATCTTCATCCGCTTCTTGGAGCGTCCATGTTTTAGAGCCATATTTGACCACTGTCATAACTGTAGCTTCTAATATTCTAATCTTGGTTTGCAGACTTATCTTCCTAATCTTCCAGACTTTTTTTAACTGTGAAAAAACACCCTGAGCCTTGGCTATTCTACTTTTAACATCTTCACTGCTCCCACCATTTTTACTAATAATGCTACCAAGGTAAGTGAAACTCCCCACCTGATCAATCTTTTCATTACCCAACGTCACCTTTTCATCTTCACTTATTCCTAGCCTTAGTAACTTAGTCTTCCTAACATTAATTTTCAAACCAATACTAGCACCCTGAACTCGCAAAACCTCTAAAACTTCATTCATTTTGCTCACACTTTCATCTAGGATGCTTAAATCATCAGCATAATCCAAGTCCAGGAGACTTTTTCCTCCCCATTTGATTCCGTGGTCTCCCATTGCCTTTCCTGTGCTGCTTAAAACAAAGTCCATCAAAATAATCAATACAAGAGGGGATAGAACACAGCCCTGCTTAACTCCTGATTTAATAAGAAACCCGCTGCAACCCTCATTTCATACCTTAACCGCAGAAGTGTTATTCTCGTACATAGCACTAATCACTTTAATGTATTTGTCTGGTATACCATACAAGGATAAGACCTTTACTAAAGCTCCTCTATCAACAGAATCGAACGCTTGCTCATAATCTATAAAACTGAGGACCAAAGGTGTTTGAAAGCTTAGGCACTTCTTAATTATTAACCGAAGAGTGAAAATTTGGTCAACACATCCTCTACCTTTTCTAAAACCGCACTGCTCTTCTCTTAAAACTTTGTCTACGGCATCTCTCAGTCTAAAAAGTATCATATTACTAAGCAATTTGCTACCTACAGAGACCAGACTAATGCCTCGATAATTACCACACTCACTTTTATCACCTTTCTTATAAAGTGGCTTAATTAAGGTTTTCCTAAAATCATTAGGTACTTCCCCTTTTTCAAAAATCATATTCATAATCTCCAATAACTTATTTCTAACCTCAGAGCCACCATATTTAAGAAACTCATTTACTACCCTATCAGCACCTGGAGCCTTATTATTCTTTATTGCTTTTAGTACTGTTTCTAATTCCTCCTCACAAAACAAATCTTCCTTCACATCCAAGGTATCACAAACTTTTTCATTTTCCTCTATATTTTTTCCTGCAACTCTATCTTGGTTAAGCAAATTCTCAAAATGTTCGGCCCATCTCGCTTTAGCTTTTGTCTTATCGCTAATTGCCACCCCATTCCTATCTTTAACTGGGACAAGTCCGGATTGACTACTACCTCTCAATTTGTTAACGTGCCAGTACAATATTTTACTATTATGCCGTCTAGCTGCATCTTCTAAATCCTCGGCAATTTTATCCATGGCCTCCACTTCACACCTCCTTAGTTCATATTACAATGCTTTCTCCACTTTCTTTACATTTCTTTTGTTTTCATGTGATCTATCACTCAGATAATTCTTGTACAAGTCCTTTCTCCTTTCTATTAAACTTAAAGCTTTTTCACTAATATTCTTAGCTGCAGTTCTAGCTTTCTTCCCTAATACACCTTCAGCAACTTCACAAATTATTTTTCTAAAATTATTCCAACAATCTTCCACATTATCAAATTTTAAACTCTCAAGTTTAGTATTCAACTGTTCCTGGAAAGTTTCTCTCAAATTCTCATCCTGGAGTCTACTAACATCATAACTTCCCGGGAGGTAATTACCCTTCCGATATTTCAGCTTTAAATTAACCCTTGACACCACCAAATGGTGATCTTTACTTTTAACATCAATAACAGCACTCCTATATACCCTAGTATCTTGTATTGATCCTGCCAGTCTTCGATTTACTATAGCATAATCAATAAGGTTTGCTGTCTTACCATCACGTGAATACCATGTCAACTTATGGGCCATTTTATGACCAAACACCGTATTGGTTGTAACTAGATTGTTAAACCTACAAAATTGCAAAACTTTGTATCCATTACTGTTTTCTTTTCCTACACCAAATTTACCTAAGCTGGGATACTATCTATCCTTATTTCTACCAACCTGGGCGTTAAAATCTCCCAGCAATAACATCATATTTCTACCTGGGACCTTGTCTATCTGCTCCTGTAACTGTAAGTAGAATTCATCTGAGTCACTAGTATCTCCATCAGTCGGTTCTACAGGGGCGTATACTACTATAACTGATACCTTGAACTTTCTAGTCATAAAATGAGCAATTAGTGTTCTATTATTAATACCTTCCCAGCCTAAACAAGACTTAGCAGCTTCCTTATTCATCATGAGCCCTACTCCCTGTCTATGTAACCCATCCTTCCTGCCTGAGTAAACAAATTCTATATCACCTAATTTCATGCTTCCTACCCCTGGGATATGAGTTTCTGAAACTCCTAATAGATCCAGTTCGAATCGTCTGAATTCGTCAGTCAAAATGTCGATACGATAGTCATTTTTTAATGTCGTAACATTCCAAGTTCCAATTTTTATGTTCTTTAAATCATTCAAACTTTTTTCGCCTCAGGAAAAGCAATGATCCTGGATACCAGTGCAGGACGGGGATCACCTATCTTCTCAAGTCTACACCGAAGTGCTTAAGCCGGCTTAGAACCGGACAGCAAGAAGTCCCTAGGACCTCCATGAATGGAGGCTTTGTGCAATCCTGGGTCCATCTTGGTCACAACATGGTTTTCAGCGCTTGGCGATGCTCTTCTATCAACAGGAGTCGAAATCCTGCACAGACAATCTCAAGCCTATTACCTTCGACTCATTATATATTCATGCCTACAAATATTATGCTACTACGGGGAGGCAACCCGTAATAGATAAATTAGCTAGGAAGAGGCTTTTCAGCCCAAAGACGCCCA